>NC_081544.1:18619205-18632449 GCF_901000735.1 Corylus avellana
CATTTATAAGGTAGAAATATGACCGGTTTCCTTTGTTCCTTTATAACTCAACTTCCCATCAAAGTAAGAGTTAATTTAATAGGAAACCACTTCGGATTAAATAATCTACTAACTTTAGGAGTCTAATAAATACTCATATGTGCCATGTCATGTGAGACATTAAATTCTTACATTCTCCCACTTGGCCCATATGACTAATATTGTTTTAGACTCAATGAGGTTAACATTAGGTGCACAAAATTTTAATTCATCCTTACTTTAATTTGGTAATCCTAAATACCATAATTAAACAACCTACTAGTGTGAGTCATGGCGGTTGTACATCAAAAGACGACATAGTCCCTTCCATGGACCACAACACTAGCAACCTGTTCAATCATGGTTCATAAATGAGAAGTGTCTAAAAAACGGTCCACAAATATGTCTTTTTTCAAAGACTATTCCTGTTGTCATTCATCCAATCTTATATGTACGTATAAAATGGAAAACAGGAAAATCAGAAGCATATTTAATGAGATCTCAAAAGTGTCTAATAACATATATAAACATTATGCAATCCATAAACATTATGGGCACTATGGGTTACAATCAAGACTCATTATGTTAACATGTTCCTTAAATGTCTTTGTTGGTAACCTTTTAATGGATTTGCAATCATGAGCTCTTTATTAATATGTTCTATAGGCACTCGCTGTTTCTGAATTTTCTACATAATGACAAAATATTTAAGCTTCATATGCTTATAACGCCTTTAGAATATTTGTCGTTCTTGGAGAAAAACATAAATGTAGAATTATTACAATAAATTCTCAGCGACTTGGCATTAATGTTGACAATTCCAAGTCCTGAGACAAAGTTCTGCAACCATAATAAATGAAATGTGGCCTCAAAGCATGCCACAAATTCAGTAGAGTCTGAATTAGAGTAATCAATCATCTCTAAATGATTAGACCTCTTAAAAATGAGCATAAAATCTTTTATTCCTCACAAGTACCTCATCAATTCTTTGTAGCTTTCTCATTTTAGGATCATTTTGGTATCTACCCAACATACCAACTGCAAAATTGACTTCTGGTCTAATACAAGTCTATGCATACATCAGGTTTCTTATAGTAGAAGCGTAAGGTTTCCATCATTTTTCGACATTGCATAAGACTAAACTTATCCCTTTTCCTGAATTTGAGCAGCACTACTTGAATAGTTCTCCATGCCAAATCTCTCTAAAACTCTTTCAATATATCGTTATTGAGATAACCCTAACAAACTACGTGATCGATCTTGAAATATTTATATTCCTATCACATAGGTTGTCTCACCCATATCTTTCATTTCATAGTTCTTAGAGAGAAATTTCTTGGTTTTGTGCAGCAAACCAAGATCACTACTAGCAAGCAAAATGTCGTCAACATATAGAATCAGGAACAAAAACTTGCTACCACTAATCTTCAAGTATTTACATAGATCAACAATGTTTTCCTTAAAATTGAAGGAAGTAATCAGGTCATTGAACTTAAGATACCATTGCGTGAAAGATTGTTTAAGTCCATATATTGACTTATTTAATTTGCAAACCATGTGCTCTATTTCCTTTATTGAGAAGCGTTCAGGTTGGTCCATATAGACTTCCTCCTTTAAACTTCTATTCATTTGGTACAACTCTAAATCATAATGAGCTACCAAAGCCATAATGATTCTAAGTGAGTCCTTGGATACGGGAAAGAAAGACACCTTATAATTAATGCCTCCTTTTTGAGTTAAAACCTTTGCCCACAAGCTTGCCTTTATGTCGTTCAATATTGCCATGGGAGTCGCACTTGGTCTTGAAGACCCATTTACACCTGACTATCTTATATTCTTCAAGCAATTCAACGATGTCATAGACTTTACTTTGGTCGATTGATTTCAACTCATCATTCATGGCATCAATGCATTTAACTAAATCATTAATTTCTATGGCTTATGAAAATGAAACCAGGTCCTTATTCATCCCTATATCAAAATTAGATTCCTGTAAATAAACCACATAATCATTTGAAATGACGAATCTTTGTTTTCTTTCCGACCTCATTAACGCTATTTCTTTTGATTTTTCTATAATTGGTGATAATCTCATCATGGAGTGACCAATCATTAACTTATTATTCCACGTTTGTCAAATGATTATACAACTCTAGAATCAACTTCTTTAGAAATTATGGGTAGTGGGACTTGTACCCTAACATTCTTGAATAACCACATTTTGTAGTTTATTTCTCCCACTGATTTCACCATTCTCAAGAAGTTGGGCATTACCGGTTTCAACAATTTTCGTACTATATGTAGGTCTTTAAAATCTATACCCTTTGAATTTTTCTTGATAATCAATAAAGTAACTACTAATTGTTTTGAAATCCAATTTTCTTTCATGTGGATTGTAAATTCTAGCCTCCTCTAGACAACCCCAAACATGTAGGTGCCTTCAGTCTACTGTTCAAAAGGAGTCTATAAAACTACTTTAGTAGAAAATCTATCTAATAAATATAATGCGGTCTTAAGGGCTTCCAACCACAATGAAATGGGTAAAGAGAAATTACTAACCATATCCATTAGAGTACGATTATGCCATTTAGCTACTTCATTATGTTGAGACGTACCTAGTATAGTGTAATGTGTACAAATGCCATACTTTTCAAAGAGTTTAGCAAATGGGGTAGGCATTGACCCGATCCATCATAGCTTCCATAATACTCACCACCGCTATCTAATTTGACAACCTTTACCCTTCTATCTAATTGTCTTTTAACCTCAATAATGTATACCTTGAAGTCATCCACTACCTGAGATTCTTTTATTCAACAAATAGATATAACTGTAATGTAAAAAGTCATTAATAAAAGTAATAAAATACTTTTCTCTACCAAAAAATGGTGAGTCAAAAAGACATTTCATTAACGAGGCTATGTTTAGTTCAACTTTTGCAGGTCATTGAGAGAAAACTACGATCTTTAGTGTGAAAATCGTAAAGAAGTTGAAGAAGAGCATCTCTGGAAGTGCGCTCGAGCACACTCGTGTAATCACCCAAACTTGCAGCGCCTAACTGCTGCGCCGCAGAGCCCTGACCCATGCTCGAGTGCACTCGAGCGCACATATTGTGCAATCGAGTGCACCCGTGCTGACCTGTTAGTGTTGAAGCCCTAGGTTTTAGTATTTATATCACTTTTTCTTTTGTAAAACACACGTTGGGAGGCGTCGTAGAAAGCATATTTTTGACTTTTTGTTGTTCTAGGGCTTTTGCTACATTTCTCTTTGTAAGTTTTACGTTTCTTATGGTTTTAATTCATTTTGATATGAGTTTTGTAATCATGAGAGGTTAAAACCTTCAACTAAGGTTGAAGATGAAGCTTCGTCATTGATAAACCAACACATTCTTGTCATTTTATTTATACAATTCCGATGTTTAATCAAATTGTTGTTCGAATTCAATTCAATTGCTTGATTAATTTCATTTGATTGAATGTTGTGTCTTTTATTCATAAAAAGTTTGATATTCGTTGTGTTTCATCCATGGATACATCGAATGATTCGATTGAGAACGGATATCCATTGTGATTCGTATATCAAATGGATACAGTGGATGATTTGATCTCAATTGGATATTCGTTGTGATTCGTTTAACGGTTGGATTCATCGAATGATTTAATATGCATTTTTACAAACTTTGAACAATGTATAAAACCTATTGTTTGTCGGTTGTATGTATAAAATGCAAGAATGTGTTGTTTGATTTGGCGAGGTGGATTCCGAAAACCTTAGTGTTTTTCCATTAATTGTTTTTAATCATTTTATTTTGTTTATTTTAATTTTGCACAACAAAATCACTCGAACACACAACTCCTTATAGTTCAACCTCACACTTGCACACACTTTATTACACACGACTCGTGCGCTTATGAGTTATTTAAATTTGCACACAACTTGTTCAATTTAGTAGATAGATGTGTCATTTCAAGGATATGCTCATGCATCCCCATTTCTACCATTAAATTTCATGGTAGTAAGTTCAGCCATCAATGTCATAACAAGGGTCTAGTTAGCTGAACCAAAACGTTCTTCCCTTGTTAGGAAGTAATTACTTAATATTATTTGCTATGCTCATTCACTTAAACATAATGCTCAATCTATCGAGACTTGTATACAGTCTTTTCTTCCGCACTGCTTGAATCAGTAATAGTAAACGATTTCTCAGTTTGGAGTACCAAATAAGGTGAAACTGAACTTGTTCAAACTAGTCTAAGAAATTTGTTCCACAACAGATGAAGTATGCAAATGTAGTGAAATATGACTAACACTTCAATTAAATAAATGCTCACTACATTAATGCTTTAAGTTATCAAACATAAAATAATTTTCAACGAACAATAAGTAGCACTACCACAATTCACCTTTGGGTGAAAATTACGATATACTAAAAATTTAATCATTATGGTGATTCCCTTTCACCTATAAGAATAATTAATAATGTATCCATAAATAGAAACCAGATATGAATCTGGAGAGGAGGGTGCTCACCCTCCTCCCCCTCCCCCCTCTACCCCTCTTTTATTCTCCCCCTCCCCTCTTGCTTGTCTTTCCCTTGGTTTTTTTTTTTTTTTTTTTTAATTTTTAATTTTTTATTATGTTTTGTTGGTGTCTTCCGGCCATAAAGCAGCAACTCCGGCCTCTTTCGTCCGCCCTCCAACCATGGGAGCTTGGATATTTACACTACTTAGCATTGTTAAACATGTCCCATAACTTTCTGTCTACCTTGATCCCATCCACTTTTAATGAAATGTTAAGCTTGACATCCGTGGACATATCATACAATAATTTGGAGGAACCTCTTCCTAACAACAAAGCTTTCAGCAGGGCACAAATAGCAGCACTAGAACATAACAGAGGCTTGTGTGGCAACAACACTGGTTTGCAGGCTTGCCCTATTTGTTGAGCAAAAGACCTGGTGGAAAGATGAACCTCCGAGCTGCGATTTTGATCACAGTCTCTCTTTTGGGTGCCCTATTTCTTTTATATATCATTGCAGGAATATACTGTGTTGGTTTCAAAAAAGTGAGAAAGATAGATGATGAGCCAAGGGATACAGAAAATGAAAATATGTTTGTGATATGGAGCTATGATGGGAAAATAGCACATCAAAGCATTGTTGAAGCAACAGAGGCATTCAACTCAAGATATAGCATTGGAGAGGGGGGATGTGGAAGAGTTTATAGAGTTGAGTTGCCAAACGATCAAGTTGCTGCTGTGAAGAAACTTCACCAATCAGAGGATGTCATAATGGCTAACCTAAAAGCCTTTACCAGTGAGATTACTGCTTTAACAGAAGTAAGACACCAGAATATTGTAAAGCTTCACGGGTTTTGTTCACATGCAAGATACTCATATTTGGTGTATGAGTTCTTGGAAGGGGGAAGCTTGAGAAAGATATTGAGCAATGAGGTTAAGGCAATGGAATTGGACTGGATTAGGAGGGTGAAAGTTGTAAGAGGTGTTGCCAGAGCTTTATCCTACATGCACCACGACTGCTCACCTCCTGTTATTCATCGAGACATATCAAGCAATAACATACTGCTAGATTTGGACAATGAAGCCCACGTCTCTAACTTCGGCACAACAAGGATTTTAAAGCCTAACTCATCCAATTGCACATCATATGCAGGCACCCTCGGGTATTCAGCTCCAGGTAAGCTTTGTCCTCACTAGTTGCTACTCACTCATAAAGCATGCTCTCTCTAAATGGTATGAAGCATTTCGGGATAAACCTAATAATAAAACCGTGCGGGATTGACCCAAAGCGGACAATATCATATCCATATATACCATTTGCTAATATCTTCTTTGCAGAGTTTGCTTACACAACGGAAGTGAACGAGAAGTGCGATGTTTACAGCTTTGGGATGGTAGCATTGGAAGTGATAATGGGAAGGCATCCAGGCAGCTTCATCTCCACCATATCGTCGTGATCATCATCATCGACAATTTCCCATCAAATCACACTGAAGGAAGTGTTGGACCAACGCCTCTCACCTCCAAGAGGTTGAGTAACCGAGGAAGTGCTATCCATTGCAAAGATAGCATTTGCTTGCCTAAATGCCAGTCAGCAGTAGAGGCCGACAATGCAACAAGTCTCTCAAAAGCTATCAACAAGTAGGCCTCCTCTGTCAGAGCCACTAGACGTCATTACATTAGGACAATTGTTGGATATCACAACTTTAACTCTCTGAACGACAATATGATCAAAATGCATTCTATTCCACCAGTTATTAATTAACATCCTAGTGCTGTTTCTTTTTATATTCTTGTTTTTGATCTTTCCTTCTACCCTTTTCTTTCTAGACACTTATCAGGGGATCCAAACATATCTTAGCTACCCCACTTCAACTTTAATATCTACACAATCCGAACATGCGTATTACTATAACATCTTCAAATCATATCCTAATTCAAAAGATGAGACATCTTTCTTCTGGTTCATTTCCTATATTTAACAAATTTTAATAATAAGGATAGTGGTCATATTCATTAGGATCAGAAACGTCGGGCTGCATTTTGAGAAATTTTCATATATATGGACAGTTTTAAAGGATAATGTATTGGATAAAGAAAATAAAAAACAATGATTTAGGTGGTTCAGTTTATAACTTACATTCACCGAATAAAAGACCAAATAGCTACATTTTACTCTTATTACTCGGATAATTGACGAGAATTGTACTGCTTCCTGAAGTATAAGTTTCTAATGAAATGTTGAGCACCTCGAGGTCGAGCTTCTTCAAAATAGGTTTGGGAGAGGCCCAAGAGTCGCTATTATTGCAAACTACTTCAAACCATGGATCAACGAAGCAACCATCTCCCATTCCAAAAGGGTATGTGATGTTAATGGAATAAGATCTTCTCTAGTCCAAAATGGACTGGAGAATATCCAATTCATGGCTAGGATTTCTTCTTAGAAATCCTAAAGCCACAAATAGGACACTTGTCCACTAACCAAAAATAATAATAAAATATTATTTTAGATTTAAATAAAAGTAAAAAATAAAATTATAAAATATTAAGGGGTGGCCGGACCACCCGAGTTGGGGGATGGGGTGGCTTTGGCCACCCCAGACCGCCATGGCCCTTGGGGGTGGCCGGACCACCGCCAATGTCTATGGGGGTGGCTGAACCAGCCCTAAGGGCCATGGGGGTGGCTTCAGCCACCACAAACGGCTGGTCTGTGGTGGCTGAAGCCACCCCCAAGCCCAACGGCGGTGGTCTAGCCACCCCCAAAGGGCTAACCAACTTTTATTTTTTTTATTTTTTTATTATTTTTTTAGATTTGGCCCTCCAAGGGCCAACGATTTTTTTTTTTTTTTTTTAAGAATTGGCTGGGGTTGCCGAAGCCACCCCAGCCCCCAACTGGGGTGGTCTTGCCACCCCTAATGGGGTGGCCAACTTCCCCTTAATATTTTATAATTTTGTTTTTTATTTTTATCTAAATCTAAAATAATATTTTATTATTATTTTTGGTTAGTGGACAAGTGTCCTATTTATAGCTTTAGGATTTTTAAAAAGAAATCCTAGCCATGAATTGAATATTCTCAAGTCTATTTTGGACTGGAGAAGATCATATTCCGATGTTAACACCCCCACAGCTTGCTTCACATGAACCATTAATTGCTAAACCCGCAGCTGCTTGTACAAATATTGCATCAATTGAAAACAATAGCAAAATTATCTGAAATATAATTTGCAGTTGCACCACCATCTCTCTCTCTCTTTCTTTCTTTCTAGGATAGTGATGAGTTGGCTTGTGAGTGAAGCAGCAAAGCCCAAGCCCCCGGGGCCCGCCTTTTATAACGCCATTATCTTCCTTCTAAAAGTTGCCAAGAAATTGTATGGAAGTTGCCAACAAGACCAAGCTGTACGTCTTTTTCTGGACTAGTTTGTGCTTGCTGCGCATGAACATAGCATCCATGATTGAACTCTCATAAATTACCAGGAAAATGATCCCATATATATGGATGCTCCACAATTGTTACTTTTTGGGCGCATACGTCTTATATTATATATCCGCAACAATCAATTACTAGAAGGCCTCATGAGGATGAGTATAATTTCTATAAGGAGGTGGTATAAACTACCTTCTTTATGCCCACCAATAAGAAGCTGGCACCTAGGATTATTGCACAAACCCAAATAAGAACAAAAACACCAAATTATTTAGGTTTATTCAATTTTTTTTTTTTTTTAAGAATATCTGCAGCCACCACCTCCGCCCATGGGGTGGCTCACCGACCACCCCATGGCCTGGTGGTGGCCCGCGCTGCCACCCTAGCCCAAGGGGTGGCTCAACGGCCACCCCATATGGGCTGGGGATGGCTTGCCGGCCACCTCGTATGGGCTGGGGGTGGGCGCGCGAGCAACCCCTAGGCGATGGGGTGGCCAGTGGGGGATGGGGTGGCCACCCAGCCACCCCGTCAATTTTTGTTTTTTTTTTTTTTTTTAAAAAAAAAAGGATTTTTTAGGGTTTAGGTGGATTAATCTGGTACGAGAGTATTTTTTTTCTTAAATTTAAGTTTATTCTAAAATGCTGAGGTGTCACTTGATGAGTGGTGGGCACAAAGGGGTGTGTTTACACCACCCCCTTATAGAAGTCACTCTCTTTGATTTATTAGATACTAACATTGTTTGTCTCGCATGTAAGATATTAACGAATGCGAGGGCCCAATCCCTTGTTCCCTGTAAAATACAGTCGGGACTAGTGGGAGTGTCCAGTACTGCTGTGAAAATACTTATGGGTATTACGCTTGTAGGACAAGTTGCCCCACCAAGTCTCCTCTGCGTAAAGGAAAAGTGGCCACGATAGGTATGTTTACGTTTTTTTTCTTTTTTTTCTAATTTTAAAACATGTTTTGAGAAAATAAAAAATAAAAAATTTGAGCACATATTTTGAAAAAAAAATAAAAGGATCAAAATAGGCTCATCATGACCATTACGTTTCTAAGACTTATGCCACCCGGTTATACTCCTTGTAAAGTGCTTATAGTGTGCCAAGGCTTCGTACAAGGAGAATATGGGCCGATGGATCTTGGCACGTTGACTTGGCGAGATTGCCCATTTCCAGTTCTTCAGAGTCTGGCGGTGGCTAGAGATCGCATGTTTAGGAAGGAATGCCCCACTACCTTCCTTCCTCGCCCAGCTGCTAAAGGTGATTAGGTTCCTCCGGCTAATGTTCCTGTGGATTTTGTGGATCTTGATAGTGACGACGACATTTGAGGCCTCTTTTTGTGTATTTCTTTCTTTGTGCTTTCCTACAAGTCTTTGTATCTGCACTTTTTCTGAGTTTAAAAGTAAAAACTTCATTCTTTATGTGTGTGAGAGAGGGCTTCTCAATTTAATATGAGAGTTGAACATCGTGAAACCATTCTGCATGGAGATTCAGTATTTAGGCTACCCGGACACTGTTTTAATTAGTTGTATAGGAGACTACCATTGTGTGTAAATGGGGTATACTACTATCAACCCAAGCGGGATGTTGGCCTTTTGACTTTTCCGTTGTTTGAACAGAGGCATTTTAATTTGTTCTTGGTGGGCTACCAAGACATTGTTTTAACTAGTTGCATAAAGGAGTACCATTTTGCGAACGGGGTATACCCTTACCAACCCGGGCGGGATGTTGGCTCATCACCGTTTTGTGGTTTCACGTATGTGGAGCTGCATTTCACATGCATACCTTTCCTTTGTAGGATCGTTGAGTGGTCTACTTGGAGGAGTTCTTGGGACATTGTCCCTGGATTATCGAGTGTTCTTGGGACCGTTGACTCTCTAATGCTTAAGTCAGTACGGGTGTATAGAATTCATAATGGGAAATTAAATAAGGAAATAATTTCAAGTTAATCACCTTGATTCACTTTGTTTTGCCACCTTTGACGCTCATGGTTTGGTTCTTTTCGCTTCCTTTGTTGTTCATGTTAGCTTAATTAGGAGGTAAGTAGTAAATTTATACATGGTTCATACCTGAGTGGTCTTGTTGGCGCCCCTTTCATTCGTTCTATTGATAGTAATATTGGAGATGTTCCGTGTTTCCAGGGATGGGCTAATGGTTTCCCTTCTAGTGTTTCAAGGTGGTAAGTTCCTGGTCACTTGCAATCCTTCTCTCGGTAGGGACCTTCCCAAGATGGACTGATAAGTACCAAATGTTACACATTCAAGCCCCTTAACTCGCATATGTTAATTCCTTAACGTTATTATTTGTTTGATTTTGTTTTGGTTTTAGTGTTTTCAGGTTCTTAGGGAGAATATAAGAAAAACCATTTAATTTGGGCTTAAAATGCACTTTGGGGAGCATTGGCAGCAAATTTGGATCAAGCGATGATTCACACCTGACGAGTCCTACTAAAAAGGCCATATCTAGAGTTTCAAAACTCTGATTGGAGCAAGCTTTGTGGCATTGGAAAGCTAACTAAAAGATGTACAAAGTCCAGTTTCACTAGAGTTGGCTAATTCCAATGTTTAAGTGGTCAAAAGAGGCTCTGTTTGCAAGCCATCCGAAAGATGAACTTCCCGTCCAAACGGAGGTGCGCTCGAGGGTGATCGAACGCACCAGAATTGCCATTGAGCACACCAGACATGCGATCGAGCGCACTCGGGTTTCCAGGACACGCAGGGATTCCAAACCCACCTGAGAAAGGGTTTTCAGTCTCTACTTGGACTGGGAGACTGGCCTACGATTTTCCTAGGGTTTCTAGGGCTTCTAGGGCTCTCTGAATCCCTACAAATAGGCCTCTAAACATTGAAGAAAGACACCACTACCTCGGGCAAAAATTCAGCAAATAGTTCTTGGAGGCTTAGCAGAGTCATGAGCGGTTAAACCCCATAGTGGGGTATCAATGTATCCCTATCCAAGCACATTGGTTTGCTTGTATTTAAACTTATAGATTTTCAATTCATGCATGTTGATTATATAATTATGAGAATTGCTACAATTTAATTTTGTTTTTAATGTTTAAATGCAATTGTTCTTAAATTCGAAAATCAATATTTGTGAAATTCTTATCTTGTCTTAGAAAGTCTTTTACTTTTATTGAACTCAAATCATTCTTATTTTCTGTGATGATGGGGATGATGATTATACAACGGTTTTAACTAACATATAATCAAAAGGGTTAGATAGGCCATACCTAAGGAAGACGGGTCGTACCATATCTTAGTGGTTAGGTGGACGATCCATGCCTACCAAAGATGGGTGATACTTACTCTCTTGATTATATGTACGCTATTAAAGAATTATATAATCCATACCAAAGGAAGACAGGTCGTACCACATCTTAGTGGTTAGGTGGATGATCCGTGCCAACCAAAGATGGATTATACTTATTCTTTAATAAGATATTTTCTTGTTTAGTTATACCATGCATAGAATGAATTTATTGATTAAATATGATTAACCATTGTTGTGCGGATGGAGGTGAAGTCAATACCCTACACTCTCTCTTATATTCAAATTCTCTTTTATTTTCATGCACTTTAGTTACAAAACAATTCAATCATCTTTTAAATTAAGTTACTTTTAATCTTCATAAACTTGATAACAACACCCTTACAGTCCTTGAGGTTCGACACTGTCTCTATAGCCTTATCCTACAAAGATTCGTATTATTGCGACTGGTATTTTATCATTGATTATTTTTGCTTTGAAAACACCACATCATTTTTTGGGACCCAACTTACCGTCGACTGGGTCGTTCATTGGAGGCAGCATTTTTCTTAGAACAAGGTTTCCCCTTTTGAAATCACTGTGTTTGACCTTCTGATTATAGTATTTTGCAGTGGTCTGTTGATAGGCTGCTATGTGCATGGCGGCCTGTGTCCTTCTTTCATCTAGTATATCCAGATTCTCCCTTAAATTTTGACTGTTTTCTTCCTCATTGAAGTAGGCTTGCCTGTGACTTGGCATGCCTATGTCACCTAGAATCATTGCTTCACTTCCAAATGCTAGGGCAAATGGAGTGTCTCCAGTTGCTGTTCTCGTGGTCGTTTGATAAGCCCACAGTACCTCTGGTAATTCTTCTTCCCCTAGACCCTTGGCTTTGTCTAACCTTCTCTTTATCATTCTGAAGATTGTTTTGTTTGTTGCTTCGACTTGCCCATTGGCTTGGGGGTGTGCTGGTTAAGAGTAATAGTTATGTATACCCAGTTCCGAACACTAGTCTCTGGTGGGTTATCGAATTACTTACTGTTATTCGAAACAATCGACTGTGGGATGCCAACTACAAACCACTAATCTTCACATGAAGTGTTCAATCTTCTTTTTAGTTATTGTAGCTAGTGCTTTCACCTCTGCCCATTTGGTGAAGTAGTTGACTACTACCACAGCAAACTTGACTCCCCATTTTCCTAGTGGCAAGGGTCAGACAATATCCACTTCCCACTGGGCAAACAGCCATAGAGTAAATATGGACGTATGATCTTCTTGCGGACTCTGAGGGACGTTGGCGAATTGCTGGCATTTTTTGACCTTGTCGTGTGCATCTTGGGCCATGGTGGGCTAGTAGTATCCTACCCTCAAGGCTTTGTGGTGAGGGATCTTCTTCCCTAATGGTTCCCACATATGCCTTCATGAATCTCTCTTAAGACGTAGTCTACTTCCCCATCTGACAGACATCGCAACAGCGGATGTATAAAACTTCATTTGTACAAAATGACATTTTGGATCGTGTATCTAGCAGCTCGGCACCAAACTGCTTTGGCCTCTTTTGGGTCTTCTAGGAGTCCTCCATTTGTCAAATATTTCACAACAGGTTTTTTCCAACTTATATCATTTATTGACATCACATACCTGGGGTTTGGTGATCTTCAATAGGTAATGTTTTCAGCTTTCCCTGAGGTGGTTCAATGTTTGAAGTGGCAAGGCGTGCTAACTGGTCCGCTTTAACGTTGTACTCTTTTGAGACTTGCTGGATTTGAAATTTTGCAAATGTGTCCTTTGCAGCTAGGGCTTTCTGAAAATACTTTTTTTTTTTATCTTCTCTCCTTTTGCTTTATATTCGCCTATCATTTGTCCGACCACTAGTTGGTAGTCACTTTGTACACTTACATTGCTGGCTCGCAATTGCTTCGCTAGGTGAAGCCCGGCTATGAGTGCTTCATATTCAGCTTCGTTGTTGGTAGCCTGAAACTTGAACTTGAGAGTGTGTTGGTATGTGATGCTGCTGGGTGTTTTGATGACAATT
>NC_081544.1:18632549-18667008 GCF_901000735.1 Corylus avellana
TGCGCATGAACATAGCATCCATGATTGAACTCTCATAAATTACCAGGAAAATGATCCCATATATATGGATGCTCCACAATTGTTACTTTTTGGGCGCATACGTCTTATATTATATATCCGCAACAATCAATTACTAGAAGGCCTCATGAGGATGAGTATAATTTCTATAAGGAGGTGGTATAAACTACCTTCTTTATGCCCACCAATAAGAAGCTGGCACCTAGGATTATTGCACAAACCCAAATAAGAACAAAAACACCAAATTATTTAGGTTTATTCAATTTTTTTTTTTTTTTAAGAATATCTGCAGCCACCACCTCCGCCCATGGGGTGGCTCACCGACCACCCCATGGCCTGGTGGTGGCCCGCGCTGCCACCCTAGCCCAAGGGGTGGCTCAACGGCCACCCCATATGGGCTGGGGATGGCTTGCCGGCCACCTCGTATGGGCTGGGGGTGGGCGCGCGAGCAACCCCTAGGCGATGGGGTGGCCAGTGGGGGATGGGGTGGCCACCCAGCCACCCCGTCAATTTTTGTTTTTTTTTTTTTTTTTAAAAAAAAAAGGATTTTTTAGGGTTTAGGTGGATTAATCTGGTACGAGAGTATTTTTTTTCTTAAATTTAAGTTTATTCTAAAA
This sequence comes from Corylus avellana, assembly GCF_901000735.1. NCBI lineage: Eukaryota > Viridiplantae > Streptophyta > Magnoliopsida > Fagales > Betulaceae > Corylus > Corylus avellana. The sequence goes on from NC_081544.1 coordinate 18,633,185, forward strand.
TGCTGAGGTGTCACTTGATGAGTGGTGGGCACAAAGGGGTGGTGTGTTTACACCACCCCCTTATAGAAGTCACTCTCTTTGATTTATTAGATACTAACATTGTTTGTCTCGCATGTAAGATATTAACGAATGCGAGGGCCCAATCCCTTGTTCCCTGTAAAATACAGTCGGGACTAGTGGGAGTGTCCAGTACTGCTGTGAAAATACTTATGGGTATTACGCTTGTAGGACAAGTTGCCCCACCAAGTCTCCTCTGCGTAAAGGAAAAGTGGCCACGATAGGTATGTTTACGTTTTTTTTCTTTTTTTTCTAATTTTAAAACATGTTTTGAGAAAATAAAAAATAAAAAATTTGAGCACATATTTTGAAAAAAAAATAAAAGGATCAAAATAGGCTCATCATGACCATTACGTTTCTAAGACTTATGCCACCCGGTTATACTCCTTGTAAAGTGCTTATAGTGTGCCAAGGCTTCGTACAAGGAGAATATGGGCCGATGGATCTTGGCACGTTGACTTGGCGAGATTGCCCATTTCCAGTTCTTCAGAGTCTGGCGGTGGCTAGAGATCGCATGTTTAGGAAGGAATGCCCCACTACCTTCCTTCCTCGCCCAGCTGCTAAAGGTGATTAGGTTCCTCCGGCTAATGTTCCTGTGGATTTTGTGGATCTTGATAGTGACGACGACATTTGAGGCCTCTTTTTGTGTATTTCTTTCTTTGTGCTTTCCTACAAGTCTTTGTATCTGCACTTTTTCTGAGTTTAAAAGTAAAAACTTCATTCTTTATGTGTGTGAGAGAGGGCTTCTCAATTTAATATGAGAGTTGAACATCGTGAAACCATTCTGCATGGAGATTCAGTATTTAGGCTACCCGGACACTGTTTTAATTAGTTGTATAGGAGACTACCATTGTGTGTAAATGGGGTATACTACTATCAACCCAAGCGGGATGTTGGCCTTTTGACTTTTCCGTTGTTTGAACAGAGGCATTTTAATTTGTTCTTGGTGGGCTACCAAGACATTGTTTTAACTAGTTGCATAAAGGAGTACCATTTTGCGAACGGGGTATACCCTTACCAACCCGGGCGGGATGTTGGCTCATCACCGTTTTGTGGTTTCACGTATGTGGAGCTGCATTTCACATGCATACCTTTCCTTTGTAGGATCGTTGAGTGGTCTACTTGGAGGAGTTCTTGGGACATTGTCCCTGGATTATCGAGTGTTCTTGGGACCGTTGACTCTCTAATGCTTAAGTCAGTACGGGTGTATAGAATTCATAATGGGAAATTAAATAAGGAAATAATTTCAAGTTAATCACCTTGATTCACTTTGTTTTGCCACCTTTGACGCTCATGGTTTGGTTCTTTTCGCTTCCTTTGTTGTTCATGTTAGCTTAATTAGGAGGTAAGTAGTAAATTTATACATGGTTCATACCTGAGTGGTCTTGTTGGCGCCCCTTTCATTCGTTCTATTGATAGTAATATTGGAGATGTTCCGTGTTTCCAGGGATGGGCTAATGGTTTCCCTTCTAGTGTTTCAAGGTGGTAAGTTCCTGGTCACTTGCAATCCTTCTCTCGGTAGGGACCTTCCCAAGATGGACTGATAAGTACCAAATGTTACACATTCAAGCCCCTTAACTCGCATATGTTAATTCCTTAACGTTATTATTTGTTTGATTTTGTTTTGGTTTTAGTGTTTTCAGGTTCTTAGGGAGAATATAAGAAAAACCATTTAATTTGGGCTTAAAATGCACTTTGGGGAGCATTGGCAGCAAATTTGGATCAAGCGATGATTCACACCTGACGAGTCCTACTAAAAAGGCCATATCTAGAGTTTCAAAACTCTGATTGGAGCAAGCTTTGTGGCATTGGAAAGCTAACTAAAAGATGTACAAAGTCCAGTTTCACTAGAGTTGGCTAATTCCAATGTTTAAGTGGTCAAAAGAGGCTCTGTTTGCAAGCCATCCGAAAGATGAACTTCCCGTCCAAACGGAGGTGCGCTCGAGGGTGATCGAACGCACCAGAATTGCCATTGAGCACACCAGACATGCGATCGAGCGCACTCGGGTTTCCAGGACACGCAGGGATTCCAAACCCACCTGAGAAAGGGTTTTCAGTCTCTACTTGGACTGGGAGACTGGCCTACGATTTTCCTAGGGTTTCTAGGGCTTCTAGGGCTCTCTGAATCCCTACAAATAGGCCTCTAAACATTGAAGAAAGACACCACTACCTCGGGCAAAAATTCAGCAAATAGTTCTTGGAGGCTTAGCAGAGTCATGAGCGGTTAAACCCCATAGTGGGGTATCAATGTATCCCTATCCAAGCACATTGGTTTGCTTGTATTTAAACTTATAGATTTTCAATTCATGCATGTTGATTATATAATTATGAGAATTGCTACAATTTAATTTTGTTTTTAATGTTTAAATGCAATTGTTCTTAAATTCGAAAATCAATATTTGTGAAATTCTTATCTTGTCTTAGAAAGTCTTTTACTTTTATTGAACTCAAATCATTCTTATTTTCTGTGATGATGGGGATGATGATTATACAACGGTTTTAACTAACATATAATCAAAAGGGTTAGATAGGCCATACCTAAGGAAGACGGGTCGTACCATATCTTAGTGGTTAGGTGGACGATCCATGCCTACCAAAGATGGGTGATACTTACTCTCTTGATTATATGTACGCTATTAAAGAATTATATAATCCATACCAAAGGAAGACAGGTCGTACCACATCTTAGTGGTTAGGTGGATGATCCGTGCCAACCAAAGATGGATTATACTTATTCTTTAATAAGATATTTTCTTGTTTAGTTATACCATGCATAGAATGAATTTATTGATTAAATATGATTAACCATTGTTGTGCGGATGGAGGTGAAGTCAATACCCTACACTCTCTCTTATATTCAAATTCTCTTTTATTTTCATGCACTTTAGTTACAAAACAATTCAATCATCTTTTAAATTAAGTTACTTTTAATCTTCATAAACTTGATAACAACACCCTTACAGTCCTTGAGGTTCGACACTGTCTCTATAGCCTTATCCTACAAAGATTCGTATTATTGCGACTGGTATTTTATCATTGATTATTTTTGCTTTGAAAACACCACATCATTTTTTGGGACCCAACTTACCGTCGACTGGGTCGTTCATTGGAGGCAGCATTTTTCTTAGAACAAGGTTTCCCCTTTTGAAATCACTGTGTTTGACCTTCTGATTATAGTATTTTGCAGTGGTCTGTTGATAGGCTGCTATGTGCATGGCGGCCTGTGTCCTTCTTTCATCTAGTATATCCAGATTCTCCCTTAAATTTTGACTGTTTTCTTCCTCATTGAAGTAGGCTTGCCTGTGACTTGGCATGCCTATGTCACCTAGAATCATTGCTTCACTTCCAAATGCTAGGGCAAATGGAGTGTCTCCAGTTGCTGTTCTCGTGGTCGTTTGATAAGCCCACAGTACCTCTGGTAATTCTTCTTCCCCTAGACCCTTGGCTTTGTCTAACCTTCTCTTTATCATTCTGAAGATTGTTTTGTTTGTTGCTTCGACTTGCCCATTGGCTTGGGGGTGTGCTGGTTAAGAGTAATAGTTATGTATACCCAGTTCCGAACACTAGTCTCTGGTGGGTTATCGAATTACTTACTGTTATTCGAAACAATCGACTGTGGGATGCCAACTACAAACCACTAATCTTCACATGAAGTGTTCAATCTTCTTTTTAGTTATTGTAGCTAGTGCTTTCACCTCTGCCCATTTGGTGAAGTAGTTGACTACTACCACAACAAACTTGACTCCCCATTTTCCTAGTGGCAAGGGTCAGACAATATCCACTTCCCACTGGGCAAACAGCCATAGAGTAAATATGGACGTATGATCTTCTTGCGGACTCTGAGGGACGTTGGCGAATTGCTGGCATTTTTTGACCTTGTCGTGTGCATCTTGGGCCATGGTGGGCTAGTAGTATCCTACCCTCAAGGCTTTGTGGTGAGGGATCTTCTTCCCTAATGGTTCCCACATATGCCTTCATGAATCTCTCTTAAGACGTAGTCTACTTCCCCATCTGACAGACATCGCAACAGCGGATGTATAAAACTTCATTTGTACAAAATGACATTTTGGATCGTGTATCTAGCAGCTCGGCACCAAACTGCTTTGGCCTCTTTTGGGTCTTCTAGGAGTCCTCCATTTGTCAAATATTTCACAACAGGTTTTTTCCAACTTATATCATTTATTGACATCACATACCTGGGGTTTGGTGATCTTCAATAGGTAATGTTTTCAGCTTTCCCTGAGGTGGTTCAATGTTTGAAGTGGCAAGGCGTGCTAACTGGTCCGCTTTAACGTTGTACTCTTTTGAGACTTGCTGGATTTGAAATTTTGCAAATGTGTCCTTTGCAGCTAGGGCTTTCTGAAAATACTTTTTTTTTTTATCTTCTCTCCTTTTGCTTTATATTCGCCTATCATTTGTCCGACCACTAGTTGGTAGTCACTTTGTACACTTACATTGCTGGCTCGCAATTGCTTCGCTAGGTGAAGCCCGGCTATGAGTGCTTCATATTCAGCTTCGTTGTTGGTAGCCTGAAACTTGAACTTGAGAGTGTGTTGGTATGTGATGCTGCTGGGTGTTTTGATGACAATTCTTGCTCCACTTTTATCTGAGCATGAGTATCCGTCCACTTCAACAGCCTAGACATATTCATTCTCTTCTTCTTTCGTATCTTCCACATCTTCTGTGAATTGCCCGAGGAAATCTGCTACTGCTTGCGCTCTTATTGCCGTTCTGGGGAGATATTTGATGTCGAATTCTCCTAGTTTGACTGACCATTGCACCAGCCTTAGTAGCCTGACGGATGTGATCGGGTCAAATGCCAACTTTTCAATGCTAGGGTATCTGATTTCTACTCCTTGCAGCACCCGGCTAGTGTATTATACTGGTTCCTGCATCTTTTGGTCCTCCCTGATGAGAATGGAGCTTACGGTTGTCACTGAGGATGCTAGATAAATGTAGAGCGATTCGCTTAGTGCAGCTCTACTGAGGAGTGGGGGGTTCGTCAGGTACCCCTTGAGTTCTTGGAACGCTGCTTCGCATTCTTCGTTCCATTCGAAGGACTTCCACAATATTTTAAAGAATGGGAGGCTTGTGTCAGTTTACAGGAGATGAATCTGTTGAGGGCAGCCAGGCGTCCTGTGAGACACTGCAATTCCTTTGTGTTCCAAGGTGGTTGCATGTCAATAATGGCTTTGATCTTCTCCGAGTTTGCTTCGATGCCTCGTTGGGATACCATGAAACCAAGGAATTTACCCGAGGAGACCTGAATGCACATTTAGATGGGTTAAGTTTCATGTTGTATTCCTTTAATACTCCAAAGGTTTCTTCTAAATCGGTTACACGATTACTAGCCTGACGACTTTTGACTAGCATAAATTCAACATTAACTTCTTCATTTTTACCAATTTGCATTCTAAATATTGAATTTACTAACCGTTGGTAGGTAGCTCTGATGTTCTTCAAGCCGAACGACATAGCCATCTAGCATTTGAGCCCTCTGTCAGTAATGAAGGCTATTTTCTCTTGGTCCAAAGGTCCATTTTGATCTGGTTGTAGCCCGAGAATGCGTCCACAAGGCTTAACAACTTGTGCCCAGAGGTAGAGTCCACTAGAAGATCTATCCTGGGCAATGGGAAACTGTCCTTAGGACAAGCTTGGTTTAAGTCCGTGAAATCCACACACATGAACCACTTTCCATTGGACTTTTTTACCATCACCACATTGGATATTCAGTCGAGATAATAGACCTTGCGGATAAATCCTGCCGCTAGGAGTTTCTTCGCTTCTTTTGCTATCGCCATGTTGTGCTCGGGAGTAAAACTTCTTTTTTGGATCACCGGTTTGACTTGTGGATCAACATTCAATCAGTGGGAGATTACTTTGGTGCTAATGCCTAGCATGTCATTGTGAGTCCACTAAAAGATCTCCTTGTGCCTTTTGAGAACCTGTATGAGTTCTTCCTTCATGTATTGCCCATTCTGGACGAGATGGTTTGGATTATCGTCGATCTGGATCTAGAAGAGTTCTTTAGCTGGCTTCGCTTTCTAAAGTTTCTGCTCGTTTCACATATCCACAATGTCGATAGTCATGGTCGTTCTGGCCTGTGGATCTTTTAAAGACGTCGGGTAGCATCGTTGAATGGAGTGTTGATCACCTTGCACTTCTCCCACCCCTGCTTCTGTTGGGAATTTTATCTTTAAGTGATAGGTGGATGGGATTGCTTTCATTTTATTGAGCCTAGTTCTGTCGAGAATGGCATTGTAGGATGAAGGGGAATTTACCACCAAGAATGAAATCATAATCATTGTCTGGCAAGGGGACATACATGCCATCACTGGAAGGTCGATGGTTTCAACCGGGTACACTTTGTCTCTGGCAAACCCTATTAAGTGGGAGGTTACCCGCTGGAGCATTCCCTTCTGAATTGCATCAGGTCGTATGCTGGGGCATCTAATATGTCTGCAGAGCTGCCATTATCTATCAACACCCGATGGATGGTGTAATTAGCCAATGCTAATGTGAGCACAAGCGGATCGTCGTGGGGGTGTAGAACTCCGTACGCATCTTCTTCATTAAAATTGATTTCTGATGTCTGTCCAAATTGACTGGGCTTCTGAACCTTCGCCGGGTGTAGGCTTTTCTCATGCCGTTCGTGGGGCCGCCTCCAGCAAACCCTCTTGAGATTGTCCGAATTTTGCCTCTTGAAGCAGGTTGTTCTTGTTGTTCCCCTTGGTGGTCCCCCCGCCGGTTTGGGGGTTGGTGCTCAACGGGGTGTTCGTCTCGCTCTTTTTCTCTTTAGCCAACCTATCGATTAACCTTTTCAACTAGCAGTGGGGTTTGGCAAACAGAACCCAGGGTCATTAAGTACATGCACTAATATGTTAGCCGCTATTCCAGGTGCACTCGACTGATGTTGGAGATGTTGAGGAGGTACGCGCGTTGGATACACTTTGAAGCGATTTTCTACCCTGCGATACCACATGTCTCTTTCTGGTCGTCAACTTTCCCTCCTCCTTTTTTCTGTTTTGGCTTGTTCTGCGAAGGCTTTTATAGTTTCTTCAGCATTGATAAACTCTTCAGCTCTCGCCATGAGTTCCTCCAAATTTTTTGGTGGCTTGCGGGCCACGTCTACCATGAACGGACTATGTGGCCATATCCCCCCCCATAAGGGTAGGGAGGATCACCCTCTTGTCTGGGTCGTCGACTATGAGTTTTTCCTGGTTGAATCAAGCCATATAGCTCTTTAACGACTCATTGGACTCCTACTTCATTGTTAGCAAATACATTGCAGGCCCACGACGTCAGCGATTTCCAGTGAAATGGGAGAGAAAACTCTTACCTAACTCAGTGAAGGTTCCGATGGATTGTGGTTCCAGACTCCTAAACCAATGTCTGGCTACTCCCTTGAGGGTGAAGGGGAAGGCCCGGCAAAGGATCGCATCTGATGAGGCCTATAGTGCCATGTGAGCTCGGTATGTTTCTAGATGGTTTGCCGAGTCTTTGCTTCCATCGTAGCTATCCAAGTGGGCCTTCTTCATTTTGGGCTTTTCCATAGAGAAGTATTTTGTCTCATCAGTACCCCTCCATTCCCTTAGGTCCCAGTGGGGTTGTAATGGGAATACATTTTGGTTATGGTCCATTACATCAGAGGTGGGCTTTCATCATTACGTGCCTAGTTTTCCTGCCAGGGGTCCTTTTTCTTTCTTTTTGAATATCGTCATCCGTTTAATCTATGTTTGGCACCTTTTTAAAGGGGGGCTTTTATGCCACATTCACTGTGGCACGTCTTTTTTGGGGATGTGATATCGATGATTAATGAAGTACGGCGCACGTCTTCATTTAAACGGGGGTAACACTTGTCGATTGGGGGTTTGTTTCTCCCTAGCGATCATGAAGAAACGTTACAATTTTTACCAACGTTTTTTTTTAGACGCGCCTGTTGAGTGCACAAGAAGTGAAATGCAAATCCATGAAGCAGAAAACACATGCAATAGATGATATGAGTGCAAACAAATGATGTGCATGACCAAAAACACAATTAAGACAAGGACACAATAACGTCCTAAAAATTAATTAACTGGTAATTAACTCCACGGTTCATCTCCTAACCTTATCCCTCGCTGGACAAGACTCAGGGACCTCTACTTAAAAACAGAGGATACTAATCAGCGAAAAGTAGCTAAAATTCATCATCACAACTAGAGCATCTACCAAGGAATATCAAAGTAGCTAAAATTACACTACACAATTCATCTTTACAAGGGATTCATGCTTTACCTTAATATGCAGGCATACATCAAAGCCCCTAGGTCTTTAGCATAACTCAAAAACACTAGTTACCATGAGTACCCGCCTAAGCTTGCAATAAGTCCTTAAGCATCTCCTGGATCCTCCAAGATAACTGGATGCTTCACGATATCCACCTTCTGCTAAACTATCTATAACAACATAGTTGTACATATAGAGAAAAAAAAAGGAAATAATACAAGGGTAAGTCCGAAAATATGGTGAGTATAAATGCACATGACGTACCCGTCATTAAATGGTGAACTCAGTTGTTTATAAAGCACATGCAACATTATGAGATGACAGTTTATCATGGATGTGATATAGATATAACATATGCATATAATATAGAGTAACAGTAATAGTTCAACCGTCTGGTCTACCCTACCCCTTCTCAGTAGGGTTGACACTATCCCGAAGGACCTGTAATACAACACCGGTGCCCTGGATATTGTACACTACCATACATAACATTAGTGGCAAGACCGAGTCCAACCTCGGGTAGCCCACACCACTAATGATGTTCATCCTATAATGACCATCCATTACGGAATGGCTGTGCCTGGTCACGAAACCATTGGATCCAAAGCCCATACACACACACACACATTTAACCATCGTACCATGTCATACGATGCAATTAATCTCATCAGTCTTTTACATGCATTGTTTCACAAGCCTCAATGTTATCTTATTAATCGATACATGTTTTCACAAAAGTGAGTTCACAATAGTTCCAAAATGTATTTCATGAGAGTTGCAAAATATGTGTGTTTGATATATATAAAATAGACATGTAATGCGAAAAATGTAACAATAAGCATCCATGTGAGTTTGTACTCACCTGGGTCGTAAGGCTCCTCCTTAAAATTTCCTTGAGGCTCCATAACCTCGAATACTGAGAAAAGACCTACCATTTGTTCTAAATCCAACTAAAACCAACATAGAACATGAAAACAGAGGCTATTGGACAATTGGCTAAAGTGGCATTCCCTGGAATGCTTATGACTGTACGTTCGGTCTAGTGGCCGTATGTCCGCTCAGAGAGTTTTAGGTAGAACCTCATTTGGTTCAACCGTCCTCTGATCCTCCCAAACTAGTTCTAAAGCTATCAAAAGGAATCCTAGGACCTCCTATATCAAAACAATACCTCCATACTGAAGGAAATATGCCCAACAAGAATTAAACGCTAACCCATGCTTCAACCAAGATTAAGGGCAACAACATAACTAGAAGTTATAAACTACCAACTAAACTAACTATAAAAAGCACTTAAACAGCATAACGACTAAGGAACAATCTAGGCTTAGAAGATTACCTCCTTGAAGTGAAACCTCCAAGAATCACCTCTCCTTCTTTAACAAGTCACAAAATCCTTACAAAACACTCACACAGGGGTTTCAGAGAGCCTGGGGGCGAGAATGAGGCTTCAATGCTCGAGGGTAAGGGGGATTTATAGGTAAGAAAAAGATGAGGGCGCTACCAACTATTCTGACAAGTAAGGGACGTCCAGTACTATTGGAGCATACGTCGGTACTATTTATCCAGCGGTCAAAAGGCTGTATCAGAAGTCTAGGTATTAACCAAGGGTTTTTAGAAAAGTATAGTACATCTGGTGGTCCCCCTATGTACGTCCTATACGGTTTGCAGAGTATGGCGTACTATTGGCAGAGAACGTTCGGTGGTCCCCATGCGTACATCCTGTACTATTGTCAGCGTACGTCCTCACTAAAGAAAAAAGCGTACGTATGGTGGTCCTCATGCATACGACCAGTTAGAAAGTCTAAAATTTTCAAAATGCCCTTCCAGATGTTCCATTGACCCAAAGTCCAAATTAACCCTCTAACTAAGCTACCTAAGCTTAGTTAATGATTTAGGTCACTATAGACACCCTCGATGAGTTCCCACACACATGATAAATGAGATAAAATGCACAAGAATAATCTAAACATTATATGCAATTCTAGAAATGAAACATCAAATAAAAAATTCACAATTCTAAAACCTAGACCATAAACCATGAAAAAGGCGAAAACCATAAAAGAAATACCAAGGAATAGAAAATTACGAGCATAAATTTGTTACAAAACGGTTTGTATCTAATTTAAAAAAATCATCTAATAAAGTGACATATGTGTGCTTCTCACATGTCTTTTTAATAGCTATGGGACACATGTCACTTTATTATGCGAGTTTGTATGAATTAGATACAAACCAAATTGTAGAAATTTTTGTCAGAAAATTTCCTTGTGGATTTTAGAGAATGGATGGAAGACTTGAAGATTTGAACACAGACTCCACACTTTTGGGAGAGAGGCCGAATTTTGAGAGAAAGTGAAAAGTTTGAGTTAATCTTGTCGGTACGTATGTTTAAAAACTCAAGAGCCACGTCCCTTCAGAATGCATAAAATGCACTTGTAATTTGAATTCTTTAAAGCATGATAAGTGTTGTATATGATCAATTTTACAAGCAAGCTTAAGACCTACAATTTGTGAGGGGGTTAGGCTTTAACATGAAACCTCATGTGTGAAATAGACAAACTCATTAACCCAAATGTCAAACCTTATGTCTAGGGTCTAGAGAGACTTATACACCTACTCCCCTTACACTTAGCACTATTTGAAATCCTGTCCATTTGACAAGTTATCATTTTTCCGCAATGATTTAAACACCAACACCTCTATAACAGACATAGGGTTCAATTTTTCTTGTTATAGTGTTCACCTTTTGTCCTAGCTTATGAACATCAAGTTTTACTATCATTCACAAGTGCTCTAGTCAAAGAGAGGTAGTGTATAAGTTTTAATTCCAAAGGACTATCTAATTTTTACATATGGTTGCCTTTCAATAACTCACACATGCAGGCAAACTTAAGCTTGGGAAAGAAGTAGATTGCTCAAGATTAACAAGTCATGGTTCATACAATTCATTTAACTTGTGCTCACACAAAGAATAAGGGAAAAATAGATTTTACCCCCTGAAATATCTATACATTTGCGTTTTGGCGTCTAATGTTTAAAAATCGACGAAAGACCCCCATAATGTATCTAAAGTTGGCAAAAATAAAAATACCATCCGTCCATCAAATCCGTCTATTTGGACAGAAACCAAGTCACATTTTTCAACCAAAAATTTTGAAAATGCCCTTGGGGGGTAAAGTGTAAAAATAAATGACTTCAGGGGGTAAAGTGTAAACATAAACATAAACATAAATAAATAAATAAAAATACGAAACCTAAAACTTAAAACAAAAGGTTTATATTCAAAATAAAAAAAAAAATAAATGAACAGAAAAAACCAAAAATTAAACCCAAACTAAAAAAATTAACTAAACCTAAACATAAAACAAAAACTTTATATACAAAATAAAAAATAAATTGGAAAAAAAAAACTAAACGTAAAACTTAAACAAAAAAAAAAAACTGTGAGGTGGTCAAGCCATTTGGGGGTGATTCAGCCTCCCCGATTTGGCCAAGCGGGTGGCTTGGCTACCCGCATTCGGCTGACATAGGGTACCCAACCACCCATGTGTCCCACGAGAGTGGTCTGGCGACCTCATATACCCAAATGTGGGTCATTCCAAATGGTTTTAGGGGGTAGTCGAAACCACCCCAAGTGGGTTTAGGGGTGGCCAAACCACCTTCATTCGATCGGTCTAAGGGTGGTTTTGCCAAAAGGGCCGGCTCTGTCATCCCCCAATTTTATTTATTTTTATTTTTTTGGTATATATACTTCTTGTTTTAAGTTTTAGGTTTAACTTCTTTTTTTCTTTTTTTTAACACTTTATGCCCTCAAAGTTATTTATGTTTACACTTTACCCCCTAAGGGCATTTTTGAAAGTTTTTGTTAAAAAAGTCACGTGCCAGTCACGCGACTTGGTTTCCGTCCAAATAGACGGATGATGTTTTTTGCCAATGCCATCTACATTGTGGGGGTCTTTCGTCGATTTTTAGACATTGGGTGCTAAAACGCAAATCCGTGGATTCTTCAAGTGGGTAAAATGCATTTTCCCCTAATTTATTTATTTTTATCTTAATTTTTTTTTCTCTTTCCCCCAAAATTTAGCCTTTATAGTACGACGGTGCCGATGTTGGGGCAAAAGCATAGCTAAGTTATAGTAACATTTCAAGGAAATATATCTAGTCCGATAGTCTTATTGCTTGATCCTTAATTATAATGGGATCCATGGGGTTCTTATGAACATTTGAAGCCACAATTTACAAATTTCTTTACAAATTAATTCACACATATCCAATTGCGAAATTTAAGATATTAATTAATTTGATGTCTCATTCCTCTAATTTATTGTTTGATTGGTGTTTCCCTTTTGCTTTTAAAAATAATTTTAGGTTTAAATACTTTTTTGCCCCATGTGGTTTAACAACTTTATTTTTTACCCCATTGGTTTTATTTTGTATCATAGATGGTATCTCAATAATGCCAAAAAAAGGAGACCGTACCTTCGTCCAAAGTTTGACAGAAAGCCATGCTAGCACCATTAAAAAATCGACATGTGTCCATATATTTATTAAAAATACAAAATAAAAATTTTAAAATTAAAAATATTAAGAAATTAGAAAAAAAATGTACATGGGAAAGGGGTGGCTCGAGCCACCCCTTTGGACAAGATGGGGGTGATTGGCCACCCCTTGCCAATTTAGGGGTGGTTCAGCCACCCCCAATTTGCAAAATGGGGGTGGTTGAAACCACCCCCAAGGCTGTTGGGGTTGGCCAGGCCACCTCTTTTGAGTGTGGGGTGGTTTCGGCCACCCTAGACCGATTGGTTTGGGGGTGGCAGAACCACACCCATGGCCCTTTAGGATGGTTTGGCCACCCCCAAGGGCCAATTGAAAAAAAATAAAAAAAATAAAATTAAATTAATGTTGGCCATTGGGGGTGGCCGAACCACCCCCAAGAGCCATGGGGGTGGTTTGGGCACCCCTAGACTGACCGGTATGGGGTGGCTAAAACCATCGCAGGTTAAATGGGGGTGGCCAGGCCACCCTCAACAGCCTTGGGGGTGGTTTCGGCCACCCCCAAATCGGCAAGGGGTGGCTCCAACAACCTACATGGGGGTGGCTGGCCACCCCTAAGGGACCCCCAATCCAACAAAGGGTGGCTCCAACCACCTACATGGGGGTGACTGGCCACCCCTAAGTTGTCCAAAGCAATGGCTCGAGCCACCCCTTTCCCTTTATTTTTATTTATTTTTCTAATTTTTTAATATTTTTAATTTTAAAATTTTTATTTTTTATTTTTAATTAGTATTTGGACACATGTCAATTTTTTTAATGGTGTTGACGTGGCTTTCCGTCGAATTTTGCACGGAAGTACCATTTTGGTTTTTTGCCATTATTGAGGTACCATTTGTGATACAAAGTAAAACCGACGAGACAAAAAATAAAATTGTTAAACCGCAGTGGGATCGATGGTATTTAACCCATAATTTTACTTCTTTCATTATACACTTTATTGATTCAAGGATTGGGCTTGCAACACTATCTTGATTTAGTAGTGACATAAAAAGTACTATGAATCGGACATGATTTTTCTCCAAATTGGGTTGGAAGAAGTTTCTCCAACTCAATCTATAAAATAACTTTTGATCCTTCCATAATGCAGAAGAAAGTCAACTTGAAGGGAAACTAGTAGAGCTTCCATAGGATTTGATAAATGAGATTGGAAAGAAATTGATAAACTATGTTGATTACGTCCGATTGCAATCAACTTGTAAGCCATGAAAATCCATGCTGTCAAAGATGCCAAACCACCAATTCAATCAAGTACCATGGCTTATGCTCCCACACGACAATGTGAGCAAAAATAAACGTTTTATTTTCCTTAACCCATTAGAAAATAAGATGTATAACATTGACATTGTAATACCCCAATAGAACACCTAGTTTGAAAATGGTAATAATTTACTACAAACCGACAAGACATTTTCATAAAACACAGTTTTAAATCCTAAAGACCTAAATCCCTTATGAATAGCCCAACCCCTTGAGACTTTCAAACAAAACCCAAGAAATTCACTCTCTGACCGAACGTTCTCTAGGGGGACTACCTGAACTTTCGCTCTTACCTTAAGTGCTAGCGTTTGCTTGGGGTCCCACCACGAGCATTCGTTTACCAATCTTGAACCATTTGGTAATACCCAAACGTACTCCTGAACCCTTTTATCCATTGTGTAGCAGTATGCGAATGTTCGCCCCATAGTACCCTAACATTCGCTAGCAACTCTTAAAAGTAATTTTAACTCATTCTCCATATTTTCAGAGGAGAGCAGGCCCCAAGCCCTATATAAACCTTTCCCTTCAACCCTCAGCCCCTCCTCACACCAAGAAACCCTAACCCTAGAAGTGAGAAGTGATTTTGGAGGAGAATGAGGAAGCCTCGGTGGAGTGTTGCCCTCATCAAGGTTGCTTCTTGTTCATTCCCTTATCCTTCATGTTGTTCTTACTGCTTTCTTAGTATTATAAGTTTTCGAGGTGCCTTGACAAATTCTTATACCCATTTTCTTTAAAGGACCAAGAATGTTTTAAAGAGTTTTTATCTCACCTTTGATTTCTTTAAAGTTGCATGCTAGCATGTTTTGTACTATGCTTGTGTCCATTAGGAGCCAAGGATGAGATTTATCACACCCTAAAAGCATAAGACTATGTTTGGGACTTTTGGCCAAGATTTTCCACTCTCTGACCGAACGTTCACCCAGAGAGTAGGACATATGCCCAATGACCCAAATATGTGAGTTAAGGACTCGGCGCTTTTAGAACTTACTATGTCACTCGGAGTGTTCTCTAGTACTGCATATAATGATGTGTTAGGGCTGAGCGTTCACCCAAAGAGCAGGACATATGCCCAATGACCCAAATATGTGAGTTAAGGACTCTGCGCTTTTAGAACTTACTATGTCAGTCGGAGTTTTCTCTAGTACTGCATATAATGATGTGTTGTATTTCGTTACATCAGGAATTTGTGATGTTGGAGGACTCAAGCAAGCGCGCGAGGTAAGTAAACACTTCCGACCACTTTCCTTAAAAATGTGCGATATGTCAGCTGACTGAACACGCATATGATGTGTGCATGCCTATATTTTTGTATAACTTGGCAACTGCCTTAATAATTGGTTGATAAGATTCATCGTATGACATGGTACACTGGTATGTGTGGTATAATGGCCATGGGCTTACTATAGAAACTTTATTCTCTGGTCAAACGAGTGTATGGATATGATATATGAGCCATGAATCCACCGGTTATTTCGTGACCTGCGCAGCCTTCATTAGCGGGTCACTATAGGACGTACATCATTAGTAGCGTGGGGCACCTGAGATCGGACTCGATCGAGCTGCTAGTGTTATGGACAGTAGCGTACAATGGCCGAGGCACCGGCATTATATTACAGGTCCCTTGGGACAGCGCCAACCCTACTGAGAAAGGGTAAACTCTCGGGTATACCATATATAATAGTTATGACCTATAAAACATTAGCCTTTTTATTACAGGTTCCTTGGGACAGCGCCAACCCTACTGAGAAAGGGTAAACTCTCGGGTATACCATATATAATAGTTATGACCTATAAAACATTAGCCTTTTGCATTAAAACACCTAGGCAACTGCCGCTGGAAGTACAACCTCTTTTTCTCAATAAGACAATATTTTATGGGGTATTAACAAAGACAACACCTCTTAAAATCTTTATAAAACTGCACGTTTATTTTTGTTTAATGAAAATTGGCTCATGTCATGCCCAACTGTAAGGTTTACTTACTAAATCGTTAGACTTATGCGGTTATTACATCTTGTAGGAAACCTATTTCTAGAAAAGGAAGAGTGTCAAGGTTGCCACTACAAATTTATGTAAGACCAGAGATCTTCACATTATCAGGTTTGACTAGGTTATTATTTCTACTAGTTGCTCTGTGTCAATGTGTTGAGGATAATATATATATATATATATATATATATATAGATTTCCTTTATGGTTGTTAAAATTCTCAGATTTATCTCACCTTCCAATGCATTTACTCTAAGTTTGCTTATATGGGCGGTTCCTCAGATAGCTACCAGTTACATATAGTAGCGTAAGTGGTAGTAACTCTACCAGACTAGTCAAGGCCAGATTTTGGGGCGTTACAGACATTCCAGAAGTAATGGGAATGTTTTTGTGAGGATCATTTGTTATGTGCTCAAATATTCATATTTTAGCCCCTTAATTTACACTTGTTAATTTCGTAGTCTTGTTATTTTGTGCTATTTTATTTCCTTTCTGTGTTTTCTAAGTTTTTGTAGGTTTTTAAGGAAAAGAATGCAATTCTGGAAAATTCAGACTTAAAGGGCAATTTTGGGAAAAAGAAAGAAGTCTTGGATCAAGAGCAAGCATTCAGGTGCAGTGCGCTAGAGCGCACTACACCTAGGCTCGTGGGCGTCAGCACTCAAGCGCTACAGCCAAGGAGCGAGTGTAGGCATGCACTTATGCGCATAAGAAGAATGCTTGAGCATGTCTAGGCTCGAGCGTAGTAGAAGAACAATTGATCGCAGCCCTATGCTCGAGTGCACATGGGCTAGGATCGAGCGCATTCATGCCAGCTCACATGACAGCTTGTGGAAATAGTCATTTTTCAACCCAAATTAGGTTTTCCAGTCCTAGTTGTACTAGGACTTAAATCTAAGAGTTTACTAGGGTTTCTAGGACTTCTAGGGTTTTTCTTAAGCCTATAAATAGACCTATAAGCCACACAATTCAAGGGAGAATTGAAGACAATTTTGATAGGAAGCTTTGGGAGTAGAATTGATGACTCTTCAAGGAAGCATTTTTCAGGTTTATTCTTTTCCTTTTTATTTTATTATGAAGATCATTAACATCAAATTTATGTGTAACTAAATAATTTAGTAGGACTAGATTGAAGCCCTAATTATGTCTCTTTCATATTTCAATATTGGCGTCATTGTGATAATCATATTGTGATGCTTAACTTGATTATTCCTTGCTTTATTGAATTCCTCCTATGAATGTGTTTGGCCAACATATGCATGTGGTATGGATTATTTATTTGAGTCAATTTGAATGACCGAGTCCTGGGTTTATTAGAGTGACAAAAGATATCTTAGCGGGTTCATGGGGTAATCAACATGGGCAACCGGGAGTATACACCCATGCCCTAGGCCTCATGTGTTTGTTGATTTCCATTGAATTATATTTTCTTAAAGAACAACTTAGTATACACCCATGTTAAATCCTTTGAGAAAGAAAAGAATTAGAGTATACACCCATGCCTAATTCGTTGCTTAGGGAAATCAATAGCGTAAGGCATATACACCAATGCCCTTAGGTTGGCAAACATTAAGTATTCTTGATATGATTGGAACATTGGCATATTGTTATCTTTATTTCTTTTCAACATATCAATTTCGTCATAATCTTGATATTTAATTTAGAAAATCAATTCTAAGCAAAATCAACAATCCTCGTGGGAATGATCTCGTATTTGCCGCACTATACTATTGTTTGATCTTGTAAACTTGCGAGTTAAATGTACCGATTGTTATCTATTAATTTAGGTTGTATTCGGCACAACAAATTTTTGGGGCCGTTGCCGAAAATTGTTTAAGTTTGTTTAGAATTTTTTTTTCCTAGTTTATTTTGTTTTAATTGTTTTAATTTTTCTGTTTTCTGGTTTTCCGCAGTTCCTGTGCTATCTACAGAGGTGCGCTCGAGTGTCTATTCCAGGGCGATCGAGTGCACTAGCTAGTGCGATCGATCACACATTCGGACAGTAGCACTAAACTATTTTAAGTACGGATCTGATTTTTTTTTTTCTTTTCATGCAGGGTCATTCGAGTCTGCATCTTCGTAAGTCTTTATTGTTAATTTTGTTTTTATTTTCCTTTTAATTTTAACTTCTGTTTGTTATTTTATTTTTTACACATGTGGGGAAACATTCCAAGATCCCATTGACCATGTTCATATTGCCATAATCTTTATCACCATGTTAGAGATTGTCCTTTAACAATACAATTTTCTAACCATTCTTATGGGCATATGAACACATCATTCTCTAGACCGGGGAACGACGACTATTCTGATTCCTATAACTTGTCATGGAGCCAATAGTCTAATCTCCAATGGCAAGCTCAAGCTCCTAAAGATCATGCTCCAAAATTTCATGAACTGCATCATCAATCATATCCGCAGTTCTATGGTCAATCATACTCCTTTCTTAGCCACAGTGAGTCCAATATGCAACTGCTGGAATACATTGCCAAGTTGGAAGCATACCGAGAAGAGCCACCTCCTCTGAAGAGTTCTAACTTAGAAGAGAGTACCTGCTATCAAGACGAGGAGCCATCTCCCATCGATTGGCCTCAACAATACCAAGAAGAACCACGTCCTCCTGAGATCCCTAAAAAGTTGTTAGCTATGATCAGATTGGCAACCAATAATACACTACAAGCAGTTGAGGAGATGAAGAACTCTCACTTGCAATCATTTGAAAGGATGGAGGCCCACCTCAAACAAAGAGTTGATATCCTCAAAGAAGAAGAAGAAGAAGAGTGTCAAAGTCAGTTTGTGGCAAATCCTAATGGACAATACATGGAGGATGAATGCACTTACTATCATGAGCAAGCTATCACCACATTGAGGAGTGAAGAAGTGGTTGAAAATCAAGTGGAAGAAAGGAAGGAGGAGCAAATTGAGGTTCCACAATAACCACATCGGAAAAAAGAAGAGAGCACTAAGACTTCTTCAACATCAGCCCCTATCCCCGAAGTACCAAAAGGCCAGGAAAGTAGTTTGTTAGAGCTATTATATGGGCAAATTAAGGACATCAAGATAGATAAAATCCCTAAGTATTCTCATCGTATTATTCTAGCTCATGATTCCCTTCCGGATGAGAAACTGTTTAAGAGAGTGGTCCACCCCGATCTACAGACAATTGGAATTACCTTTCTGTAGGTAAAATTCATTCTCTTTGGTCCAAGAGAAGAAAAGACTGGTGATTCAAGTTTAAACTCAAGGGTCAAAATGCACTAAGTGCATCAAGGATAAGGATTCCATTTGCTTGGTGAATCCCATATATTTTGACTAAATGAGTCAGCTTCATAGGTTCGAGCGCAGGCCCTATGCACTTGAGTCCTTCATCAGGCCAGGGTCCATGATCTCCATCCAGGTTTTATCCTTTCCTTTGTTGTTCCATGTTCATTCTTTGATTATATTTTTACAACAATGTGTTAAACTTAACTGGTATTTGGTTGGAGTATCATTTGTTTCAAGGACAAGTGTACTTGCGTTCAAGTTTAGGGGTGTGCTACGAGCCATACTGTTCCAGCTAGTTTTTCCATCTCCTTGGTAAGATCTTTCCATGTTATACACACATTGGGGACAATGTGTAATTTAAGTTTGGGGGTATGGGAGACATTTACACACACTTTGTTCCTAAATTTTTGAAAAATTTTGCATGTTCATGTTTTGTCTTAAAATTTTGGTTGATCTGAAAAAATTGTGATTTGATTTCATTGTTGAGCTTAAAATTTTGAACACATAATCGGATGATAGAGTTTTTAAGTTTGGTTACTTACTTTAGGTATCTGAGAATTCATCTGTTTGAACTGATCTGACATAAGAACGTTAGCACATAATTTGTGGGGTATGACATGAGAGTCTGTTGTGTATGTTTTAATGTCTTGAGGAAGCTAGGAGGCTTGTTAGATGGATACTTTGGCGCCAAAGAAAAAAGATAAAAAATAATAATTAAAAATTATGATAATAATATGATCATTGATAAGCTTTTCATTTAGTAACTGGACCTCTTACCTCATTAAGCAATGCGTGTTCACGTCAAAATGTGAAGAATTTTGATTTGGTTAATGTCATGGTTAGTTTGGTTTCGTAGCTTTTTTGACTCGAGTTAGTAAGTCCTTAGGGGTGTCTCTATACCTAATGCCCTAAAACCATCTGGTTTGGGAGTCATTGACTTAACACTCGTTACATGGGTCAATTAGAAAGCTTAAGGCAACCGAACATTGCACAGCCTGACCCAAAAGAAAAAAAAAAAAAAAAAGTTATGCCATAATTCAAAGATTTCAATGAACTTTGAGATATTGAGACATTGCACATTAAAAATAATTGAAAGCTTCATATTTATGTGCTAGCTCACTTTACACTGTTTCGAACTTGTGATGCCTTAACCTGTCTTTTGTAAGTAATTAGACTTTAAAATTCCAATTCATGAAAAAGATGTAGTTTATCTTTTTAAACTTGCTAATGAATGAAAACCATGATTTTGAGTGATATTTCAAATTTTTGGATAACATCAACTTGTGCATAACGTTTGTGGGTAACATTCCAGGAAAACCCTCACAAGACTCCACTCGTCCTCTAGGGAATGCCTAGGGGTTTAAAAGGTATGTTGCATACACTAAATGCAATCGTACATCCCACGAAAGATGTATTTATCTTTTTGTTTTTTGTTTTTCATTTTGTTTTTAGTTTCGTATTGCTAAGAGACTAGCAATATGTAAGTTTGGGGGTGTGTTACCCCTTAATTTAAACTTGTAAATTTCTTAGTCTTGTTATTTTGTGCTATTTTATTTCCTTTCTGTGTTTTCTTTGTTTTTATAGGTTTTTGAGGAAAATGATGTAATTCTGGAAAATTCAGACTTAAAGGGCAATTTTGGGAAAAGGATAGAAGTCTTGGATCAAGAGCAAGCATTCAGGTGCAGTGCGCTCAAGCCTAGACGTGTAGTCATGCGCATAAGAAGAATGCTCGAGCGCGTCTAGGCTCGAGCAGAGCAAAAGAACGATCGATCACAGCCCTACGCCCGAGCACACATTGGCTAGGATGGAGCGCATTCGTGCCAGCTTGCGGAAATAGTCCATTTTCAACCCAAATTAGGTTTTCCTAGTCCTTGTTGAACTAGGACTTAAACCTATGAGTTTACTAGGGCTTCTAGGACTTCTAGGGCTTTTCCTCAGCCGATAAATAGACCTATAAGCCACACTATTCAGTGGAGAATTCAAGACAATTTTTAGAGGAAGTTTTGGGAGAAGAATTGACGGCTCTTCAAGGAAGCGTTTTTCGGGTTTATTCTTTTCATTTTTATTTTATTATAAAGATGATTAGCATCAAATTTATGTGTAACTAAATACTTTAGTAGGGATAGATTGAAGCCCTAATCATGTCTCTTTAATACTTCAATATTGATGCCTTTATGTTAATCATATTGTGATGCTTAACTTGATTATTCCCTGCTTTATTGAATTCCTCATTTGAATATGTTTGGCCAACATATGCATGTGGTATGGATTAGTTATTTAAGTCAATTTGGATGACAGAGTCCTGAGCTTAATAGAGTGACAAAAGATATCTTTGCAGGTTCTTGGGGTAATCAACATGGGGAACTGAGAGTATACACCCATTCCCTAGGCCTCATGCGTTTGTTGATTTCCAATGAATTATGCTTTCTGAAAGAACAACTTAGTATAGACCTGTGCTAAATCCTTTTAGAAAGAAAAGACTTAAGAGTATACACCCATGCCTAATTCGTTGCTTAGTGAGATCAATAGCTTAAGGAGTATACGCCCACGCTCTTAGTTTGGCAAACATTAAGTAATCTTGATATGATTGGAACATTGGCATATTGTTATATTAATTGAGTATGATTAGTGGTGGATATCAAAGCCCTACCCTTTCATTTATATTTATTTCTTTTCAACATATCAATTTCGTGACAATCTTGATATTTAATTTAGAAAATCAATTCTAAGCAAAATCATCAATCATAGTGGGAATGATCTCGTATTTGCCGCACTATACTTTCGTTTGATCTTGTGCACTTGTGAGTTAAACATACCAATTATTATCTATTAATTTAGGTAGTATTCGGCACAATGTCAGCTTTTGATTGGATACTCGCTATTGATGGGTATCCGAAGTTCTGTCTAATTAATCCGTTTACTAGGGCTCAAATTCAGTTGCCACCTCTAGACACCTTTCCAGATGTTTTGAGATTTGATCATAACAAGCCGAATGAAGAATATTTTATTTATGGGGCAAGAAGATATATTCCTAATCAAAAAACATATTCAAAGGGTTTGGCTTACTTCCGAGAAATTTTCGTCAATAATGTTGTCTTGTCGTCAAATCCTGCTTCTAATGAATTCATGGTCATGGCCATCTACGATGAGCTTGGAGAATTTGCTTTTTGTAGAAGTGGGGATAAGAAATGGAGTAAGTTAAAGGTTTCACGATTTGCTGAAGATGTCATGTCTTATGAAGGAAAATTCTACGATTTAACTCGTAGTAGAGAAGTTTGGATTGGTGACGCTATCTCGCTGCCACAGATGACGAGAATTGCGCCGCACCCTTCACGGCATGTCCCAAATGAGTGCTGGTTGGTGCGAATGACATCTGGTGAACTTGTGTTCGTTAATATGAAATTTAAATGGAAACCAATAGTTGATGATCCCGAAGAAAGGGAATATTATAAAACTACCCACCTTTGTGGTCTACGAGCTATTTCAAGGACGGTTGAAATGGATTGAGGTAACAAGCGTAGGAGATGATGCTTTCTTTGTTGGAAAGAATAACTCATTATCTATCTCGTCTCAAAATCTTCGTTATGGTTGGAGAAAGAATTGTATTTACTTTCGGATGCCTACAATGGAGGCCACATAGATGAAATTGTAGGTGGTTATGACAATGTTACGTACAAGTTAGAAAGCGTAAGAATTGAGTCAATACCAGGGTATGTAGTTAAGTGATTATTTGTTGGTATTACCGGCACTAATTTGGGGTATTCCTAACCCAACTCCTTAAGGAAATAAAAATGTATTGCTTAAGATCTCAATGAGGATGCTTAAGTTGTAACGAGGATGAAAAATGCCACCCTTTTTTGCCTTTTGGTTTAGGTTCAGATCTTTGCATTCAAAATGCAATATTTGGCATTGGGAGCTTCGCCCATCCATCAGAATACATAATATGATAGCTTTTGTAGTATGATGAACATGTTAGCGTATCCATGAGAAATAAAACATCACCAAATTTGATAAAATTTAGGTTGGTTGAATGGTTAATATTTTTTTCTCTCTTTTAACATATGTTCTGGGAAACTCAAAAATAAAACTTATAACAATATGATTATTGATGAACATATATTGATAAAAAAAAAAAATGGTGATTGATGAACCTATATTGATCAAAACAAAATATTACCCAAGAATAAATCTTAAAACAATATGATGATTGATGAACATATATAGATCAAAACAAATATGATGATTGATGAACCTATATTATTTGGAAAATTTGCGATTTGGCCTTTAAAATTATGTGTTTTCAAAAATGCACTTTCTTACCTATAATTTGAAAGCACCAAAAAAAAAAAAAAAATCTGCATTTTCAAATTGCAATTTTTTAAAAACAAAATAGATAACTTCACTTTAGATCCCTGAATTACCAAGCGATTTGAGAAGCCCCCTCCCCCCCAAACTTCAAAACCTCTCAAATTAAACCCCTGAACTTTCAATTGTAATCAATTTGAGCCCTTCCGTTAGATTTTAAATGTTAAAAGTGAGACAATAACGTTTATACCCCTAACTTTTTTATAAAATTCTATATTTACCCTTAATTCCAAATCAAGCAATAAAATAAAAATAAAGTAAAAAAAAAAAATAGGGATATTTTGGCCTTTTTAGGAGTAAATCAGGGAAGTTAACGTCTTCAAATTCACTACAATTGAAAGTTCAGGAATCCAAATTGAGAGGTTTTGAAGTTTGGGGGCTTCTCAAATCGCGTCATAATTTAATGGTCTAAAGTGAAATTACCCCAAAACAAAATCCCAAATAATCTATTTTCTGCGATTTAGTTTACAATCGCACTTTTATTTATAAAATCACAATGCCAAATACATCTCATAAGGCTTTCAAGATGTCCTCAAATTAGAGAGAGGAGTTGATCATGATGATCCAAAACACTTTCAGTCATATTAGCAACCATAATTATAGTCGCACTCTCCTGTGGACGTAGGCACATTGTCGAATCACATAAATTTGTGTCTCAATTTTCTCTTACTCTCTTTCCTTTCGATTCCATATTATTTATCATTGTTGTGCACGGTAACAACAGTTGACCACTAAATTTGTACCGTTTGAAGATTTTTTAATGTTTAATCTAATAGTTGGTAGATATGTGAAGAGTGTACGAAAGGTGGACTAGCTCATAAATATGTATCTCTTTTCAAAACTTTCTCATCCACTTACTACCATTTATCTGCAATTTTTCCATGGATAGCTATTCTAAGAATGTCTCGGTTGAAGGTTTAGAAACTACCAATGAATTTTGTTGTGCACACTGTGATGACTGTAAAGTGAAAGTTCTTGATGATCTAAATGGGCTCCAAAGTCATACATAAGATTGTCATGTACTCTATCCAGATTGTGGCAATAGTTTCAAAGATGAAAACAGAATGCAGCAACGCTATAAATGCGTTTGTCAGTCAAATGTATCATAGTTTTGTCAACTTTATTTTCTGAAGTTTGTCAAATGTTTGTACTTTTTTATGTAGCATAAATCTTGTAGGCGGCATACAAAATCAACATACACATTAATTCCAAATTGTCGTGTTCAATTCATAAACAAGACGTTGAACTTGAAAATGGATTTATTTTAATAATCCCTATTTTATATATATATATATATATATATAAAATTGAAATTACTCATCAATTATGAGCAAAAACTTATTACCTCTGAGATCTTAATAAGAGTTCATCACCACTGAGATCTCAATCTTCGATCTCATCACCGCTGAGATCTCACACTCCAAGCATTTGGCTCATTAGCAGTGACATCTTGTCACCGCTAATGAGCACTTTGTCACTGCTATTGATAAATAGTAGCGACTTCACGCTAACGGTCCAACGCTAATGATTAATAAGGGTGACTTGTTTGGGTCTGGTACGAAAGTAACATAGTGATAAAGTAGACTTATATTTAATATGAATTAGATTTCATTTAAGATTAACTTAGATTAGTTTTGTTATCAGTATTTTTAGATTAGAGATAAACTTGCGTCTATTTGTATTTCAATTATCTAGCTATTTATTTTAGAGTCGGTATTTCATTAGTTATCTTTTTGCGGGTTTATCTCCAAGTTAGTGTAGGAGTTCTACTCCAAGTCTAAGTCGTTATAATGTTCCTATTTAAAAGATGATATTTTAAGAAAAAGAATAATCAGAAAATTTAATTCCCAAACCTTGAATTTGAAAAAGGTTTAGGTTCCTTCATAATCTAAGGCCTAGGTTCCCTCAGAATCTAAGGTCTAGGTTCCCTTAGAACCTAATTTCTATCCCATTACATATTCACGTAACATTTGGACTCACCCTTGAAAACCGGCTTATAAGGGAATGATGCCCAAGAGCTTATATACACATGGTCAAGATTAGACTTAACTCATGTGGGAGACTAGGATCATAACATACCACCACGCTTCCGTGGCCAACGTCCATGGCGGCCCACTCTATTAACACTGATCTGATGGTAACCCTTTCTTTTTTGGCGGCTCCACTCACCTATCAGTATTTTAATCTAGCCCATAGGTCGCCCCCCTTCGTGACTGAACCCCTTGACATGGTGGCTAGCTTTGATACCAAATGAGACAAACCTTGGGTAGAACTCTCCCATGAAAACCGGCTTATAAGGGAATGGTGCCCAAGAGCTTATATACACATGGTCAAGAATAGGTTAACTCATGTGGGACACTAGGATGGTAACATAATTCACGTAACAGATTGAGTAACGCGTCTGTCGATTGAAAGAGAACCCAAATCTGGCTTTTTCTTTCTACCAATTTTGATAAAATTTAGGTTCTAAGGGAACCTAGACCTTAGATTCTGAGGGAACGTAGACCTTATATTCTAAGGGAACCAAAACCTTTTTCAAACTCAAGGTTTGGGGATTAAATTTTCTGATTATTCTTTTTATTAAAATATCATCCTTTATTTATTGAACAATTTATGGTCCTTGAAATTTCAAACATTCCCATTTCATCATTTAAATTGGAATCTCCTATATATTTCAAGGAAAAAAAGCACCGTGATTTTAGCAACATCAAAGCACAAGAAAGGAGTAAAATCCAAACATGGGTTTTATGCGCTTTGCAACGACTTTCTTCGTGCAATTGGAAGATCTGCAATAGTCACCAATAATTCCCTCATTTAGAAGACAAGTATTTTCTATATAATTTATCATTCTGTGTAATGATTTTGAAACCCCTAAATATTCCCCAAATAGCTGTAAGGAATGATCAAACCCTAAGATTCAAAGCAATCCCCCAATCAAAAAACCAAGACACCAAAATAGAAACCAAACACCCATAAAAATCAACACAAAACCTAAAGGCAAAGTAGATTTACCTAAAGAACCTGCCGAAACAAACTCCTACCCACTGCAATCATCGGAACCACTGTGAACAACCCACTCCAAAAAGCAATAAAATCTCACTACAAAAATTCAAGAGATTAGTGACTTCCCATTGGTGACGTATCAATGGCCAAAAATGTCACTAATGGGTTGGTGACATGTAATTGGTGATGTGGGTGACACATCAAAAATCCACTGGTCAAGAATGGGGATTGGTGCCGTGTGGATTGACCACATGTCACCAATTGGTGACATGTGAAATTCCACACGTCACCCACCAGAAGTGACGTGCCATGTGTGGCATGTCACCAAAATTGGTGATGTGCCACTATTAATACAAATCATAAAACCCATATAATTATGAGCCTTAAAAAAAATACATAGCAAAATAATAAAAAATCATTCAGTCAACAATGAAATCAAATAATCCACGAGTTCTCTCTCTCTAGCCCTCCCCCTTTCTGCTAGGGTTTCATCTCTAGCAACCGTCGGAGGGGGAGAACCTTTGTTCTCCCCCTCCGGCCCTCCTCCCCTCTCCCTCTTTTGCCTCCCCCCTCCCCACTCATCACCATCTTTCGCTTAGCGAGCTAGCCTATTTACCTGATGCCCCTAACTCTTTGGGCGATTTTTTCCTTTCCCTTCCTCTCCAGCTCTTCCCCATCCTTTGGTCCCTAGTTGTTTTTGTTTCTTTCTGTAATTGCTTTTGTTGTTTTTTCTGCTTGTTTAGGTACACTTTGTGGGTGATACTCTTGGGGTTTCACTCAAACTTCCCCCTCCCTTTGAGTGCGCTACCGATTTCCTCTGCATGCTCTGCCACTCACCGTCCTTTACTGGGCCTTTTCTCGCGCCCCCACCGCAATGAGCTTCCAACACCCCTTCCGGTTTCGGTTTCTAGCGAGCGCTCGATCGGCTCTTCTTTTCAGTTGCTATCATCCTCTTGGTGTGTTTTTTATGTTGTTTATTTCCCTATAATTTTGTCTAACTTTCCTTTTTTTGTTCTTTCTGTCTTGTTTTGTTTCCCTGTAATCGTTTTTGTTTTTGCGTGTAATAATGCTCAGTCCTCTCTCTCGATCTGCCCGCCTGATGCCCTTCGGGTTTGTTGCTTTGGTCCAGACCTTTGGGTTGTGGATGTGAACGTTATCCTGGCTTTCGGGTTGAAGAGGATGAGCTTTGGCTTGGGCTTCTTTACCCTTAGTGCCGAGGAATAAGAACTACCTATGCATTGGTTTGAGTCTGTTTGGCTCAGATTTGCTGTTTAATTTGAAAATTAGTCATAGGTTAGCAGATTTTGTTTGAATCTGAAATGTAATACGTCATCTTTGATGCTTGTAACCTCATAATGTTGACTATGATTGCTTCAAAGCTTTTGCTCTGTGTTATTTGAGCTTTAAACTCATTTATCAATGAATGAGACTAAATTGATTCCTTTCAAAAAAATACAATAAAATAATCCTCCCACATCATATTCAATGCTTAATTATCTCATAGGTGTTTCGCAGTTCATTTTTTGTACAATAATCAAATAAATTTTTGCCTTCTTTTTCTTTCAAAAGCATAAAAAGTACTTTAAAAAAAATATCTGAAAATCTGGGTAAATCATACAAATTAACAAAAATATATGCATATATCGAATAGGCCTAGGGAAAATATCAAATAAGAATCATGTTATATCAAAACAATTAACGATTTTATAAACTAATTGTTTTTTACACTTTGGTTTGGACATCGAATATGTAATTGCTCATAAGATGTTGTATAAATATATATAATAGTTGAAATCCCCTTAGAAGTGCCTTAAAATTACGACATGTAATATCTATATATTTTTTATTATAAATATAATTTTTGCTAATGAAATCAAAAATAAATACCTAATCATTATGTTGAGTAAAAATCTGACAATCTATACAATTAATAATTAATATACAATTATATTTTTTAAAAAAAAAAATCAAAAATCAAAAATAAAGCAATGAAATTTTTTATTAATAATCTTTTTTTT
This sequence comes from Corylus avellana, assembly GCF_901000735.1. NCBI lineage: Eukaryota > Viridiplantae > Streptophyta > Magnoliopsida > Fagales > Betulaceae > Corylus > Corylus avellana. Next base: position 18,661,957 of record NC_081544.1, read on the forward strand.
TTTTTTTTTTTTAGAGAAATTCATTTTGATTTCATTCATGAATAATCAAGAACATAAAACTCTTACAATCACAGAGTATACAATTCTGAAATTCATAGTTAAAGCTAAAGGATTACATATCATAGAGGTGAAAACATAGAAATCTTACATTGAATTTCTATGACATCAACATCCGCTAACCCATGCCTAATCTTCAGCTTATAGATCAGATCTACCCGGTGCAAACTCTATCCAAAAAATAGGTAACCCATTCTCTTGGCATAAGCAAAAGCTCCACGCCAAAACTAGTGCTTCTCGACCTGAATGGCTAAAAAATTATTCACGTCGTAAGCCCAAATGCCAGGACAACAAAACAAACAAGAAAATACAGGAAAAAAGCAAAAAAAACAAAAATCGACAAAACAGTTTTAATCATCAGAGCAAGGAGAAGAGGAAGGCTGTCTAAGGATTCTGGCCGAAGAGGGAGGAAGCCGCACAGGAGTGTGTGAGCCACACTTCGGACCATGGATGCCAGATAGCGATGTGAAAAAACGGTGATGGAGAGGTGCGGTGGAGATCAGCAGCACGGTAGAGATGGCAAGGTGGAGTCACAACGGGAGTAGTGCTATGGAGCATCAAGAGAGAAGAAAAGGCTCAAAGCAAAAAAAGGTACACAAAAGAAAAACCGCACAGGAGGGGGGGGAGAGGGAGGAAGCAAGGCCCATCCCTCCTTCCCCAAGCTGAGGGCCGCATAGAGAGAGCTAATTGGAGTCTATTGGAGACCTCACCAAGTTCTTGAAATCTTGATTAATAATCTTTATGCCTCTTAAAAAACCAGTTTTTTATTATTTTTTATTAAACGACTAAACCCATGCAACTTAAGTTTTTTTTTTGAACTAGTTTTTTTTATTATTTTTGATTAATAATGCAATGAAATTTTATTCTATTTTGTTTCTAGCTACCAACATCCTATCATTTAGTTCATCTAATTCAACTATAACATATAATATTATGTTATATACATATTAAAGTGATTAAACATAATAATACATAATAATTTGATTTGTATTATTTGTTTCTTTATTTGATTTTGACATCAATAATATTTAATTTATTTACTAATTTATATATGGAAAACTCTTCAAATATAATGACCGGTTTTTTAAGTAAAAACCAATTCACCCTTAAAAAACCCGTTAAAAAATTATGTTTTCAAAAACCGGTTTAGCCTTTATAATTAAAATGCATTTAATTAATTGCCTATAGTAACGTAACAATGCCACTGTCACGTCACTATAAGGGGTGACATGTCATAGTGACACGTCACCACTATGACACGTCACCTTATTGGTGACCTGCCAAACTAGCACGTCACCCCTATAGTGACATGCCACAATGGCACATCACCAATAGGGTGACATTTAAAAAATAACACGTCACAAATAATTCTTATTTCAATTTTTTTGTTTATTTTTCCCTTTTTTGAAGTATTTTTTAATGGTTATTTAAATTGGTGACGTGTTAATATGTAACACGTCACTAAAACAATTAGTGATGTGTTAGGAATGAACACATCACCAATTGGTGACGTTTGAAAAAACCTTTCACTGTAGACACGTCACTAAATTGCTAGTTTTTTGTAGTGTCAGAGAGACACAGAGAGAGAGAGTGAACGACCCGCTCCAAAAAGCAATAAAATCTGAGAGAGTGAGAGAGAGAGAAAGAGGGAGTGAGAGAAAATTTTTTTACCTAGTTGAGCAAGAGGTGCGTCTACGGGAGGGAGACAGAATTGAGTGACTAATTAAGCCAAAAAAATTTGGTGCGAAAGTTTGTAAGGAAGCGCCAAAATTATTAGTTTTTTTTTTTAAAAAAAAAATATCATATGTAGGGCCATTAGTGGCGACATTACACTATTGCCACTATTAACCATCATTAGCGGCAACATGTAGCATCGCCACTAATAGTTTCTAGTTTTTGACCACTGTCTGCCAAAAAGAAAAATTCCCCGAAAAGTTATTAGCAGCAACTTCTTAGCGTCACCTCAAAAAGCGACGCTAATGTTAATTTTTTACTTTTTAGCGTCTAATATTAGCGGCGACATGAAAGTTTCCATTAATAATCTGGCTGCTAATGAGCCAAATGCTTGTAGTGTCAATAAGAGCAAATCCTCATTACATTAAGATTTCAACAAGAATAAAATATCCAAAACACATATATATGATGCACCAACTATATGTTTTTTTTTTCAAATTTTTTTAATGTTTTTAATAATTTTTAATTTTCAAGTACACATGTCCATTTTTTTAGTGTCAATTTATGGATGTAAGTTCGACGGAGGTATCATCTCTGTTTTTAGCCATAAGCGATGTACCATATGCGATACAAAATGAAACCTATGTAATTAAAAATAGAGTACTTAAACCTCATGGAACAAAGCGTGTTTAACCCTAGAAAAAAATATCACTTCTTATCTTTTGTCTCTTTCCTTTCATTTCCATGAGACTGCAATGTAGGAGAAAGATAAAGAGGCAAGAAGAATACTTGGCAGATAAGAACATGTATTAGTGGGACTACTTTTAACGGTCAAATATTTTCTGTTTTTAGAGGGGCGTAGGAAGGTTCAACAGTAATTTGATTTCAATTCACTAGATCTTCAAAGGGATGCCAGATGTAGGAAGCTTCAACAGTAATTTTCTATTATTATAGATCAAACAAAGAATTTCTTAATTTTCACGTGAATATTTGGGATGCCATGTAATAGGCTAGGCCTTTAATTATTTCTACGAAATAATCATGGTTTGATTATCTTAATTTGCCATGGCCAAGGATACTACATAATTGTTAAGGTATTTACTGCAATGTCATCCTTATCTCATCTTCGCATTTCAAATATTGATGTACAACAAGATAAGGACAACACACATACAATATAACCTAACCTCATCTCTACTTCCTCACAGAACTTGAGATATATATCAAGGCCAATCCAGCAGATAATACCCAAAGGATAACCCATGGAAGCATATTTATCAAGTGTACCAAGTTTACTTGAAGTCTAATTGTTTATTATTTATCTCTCTTTTCCCAAAATTAAATAAATATTATGTCAATTCCCCCGTAGTGTAAAGAATCCATCCAATTTCTACTAATTTGCCACTCATCTTATGACTACAATTTTTGTTACAATTCACCAATTTGAGTCAAAGGGTCTGACTCATTTAATTAAATAGGCTGAGTTTGTTTTGACCTATATAATCTTATACACATGTCTCGACACAACACGAACAAGACACCTGACATTTCGAATTGACAATTTTTGACACGACCTTTAAACCCAACACAAATCTAATACAAAATTAATGAGTTATAATTTAAAGACATGACTCGTTTAATTACAACAAGTGTCACAATCGTTAGTTCATGGGGTTAAATTAAAAATGATTGTCAATTGAGGAGGCCAACGTATATTTAACCATCCCTATTTATTTTTATGTTTTATTTTCTCTTTCTTCAAAAACTTTTATAGCTCGTTTGAGTTTACGATTTTTTTCTATTCTACTGAACTGAATTCAAAATTGTGAATATCAAGGAGAAAAAAGACTTGAGATTATGTTTGTGTTGTTTGAAAAATATAAAATTTTGAATAAAGTTCAAAAATTTTTAGTTGAGTTGAGTGTTAGAGCATTTCCAATGGAAGAAGCCAACAATTTGTTTAGCACAATAATTTTTCAACGATTATTATTTCTCAAATAATCATTTTTGTAACTATAATATTTTTGAAATGGTTGTATCTTATAATAATTATATTTTCCAACAGTTATATTTTACAAATGTCGTATTTGCCAACATTAAGTATAAAAACCATATTCTCATAGTAATATCAATCATATTTATCAAATATCTTTTTATTAAAAATTGTGAAAGAATATTCTTATACTGATCTCTTGAAAATTGTGAAAATTTTTGGGGAGAAGAGAAAACAGGTGAGAGAAAGAATAAAAAATAAAATAGCTCTCTTAAAAAGTGCTGCTATATATAGCTTTTTTTTTTTGGCTAATCCAATCAAATATTCATTTTGCATTTTTTTTTTTACTAATCCAATGTAGGGGGTTTTTTTACAAATTTGATTAGCCATTTTAGATAAAAGTATCATTTGGCTCCTCCATTGGAAATACTCTTAATAGTGTCAAATTAGCTAAAAAAGATAAAAACAATTAAAAATTAAAAAAATTAAAAATTAAAAGAATTTGGAAGAATTGTCTTCCCAAACAAGTATGATGCTGCGGTTCATGTGTATCTGAATTAGAGCAATATTTCAAGGAATATCTGATCCGAAAGTCTGATAGCTTAATCCTTAATTACGAAGGTGGATCTTATGAACCTTTGAAGCCACTTTACAAACTGCTTTACAAATTCACACATATTCAATTGAGAAATTTCAGATATTAATTAATTTGCTGTCTCATTCCTCTGACTTATTTTTTGATTTGTGTCTCCCTTTTGTGTCTAGAATTTGTCTCTAATGTTAATTTTTTTTTTTTTTTTTTTTTTATGGGGAAAATACACTTTACTCCCAAAGTATCTACGCATTTGCGTTTTGACGCCCAATGTTTAAAAATCGACAAAAAGACTCCACAATGTATCTGACGTTGGCAAAAAATACCATTCATCTATCAAATCCATCTATTTTGACGAAAACCAAGTTATGTGCATGACACAACATTTTTTAATTAAAACTTTTGAAAATGCCCTCGGGGTAAAGTGTAAACATAAATGACTTCAGGGGTAAAGTGTAAACAAAATAAAATTAAAAATAAAAAAAAATAAAAATAAAAAGCGTATGTAAAAACTAAGAAAAGAAATTAAACAAAAACCAAAAACTAAAACTAAACTTCAAAAAAACTTAAAACAAAAGGTTTATATACAAAATAAAAAAGGAAATTCAAAGAAAAAAAAAACTAAAAAAAAAAAAAATGAGGAAACACTAAATTAACTAAACTAAGCCCAAAACTTAAAACAAAAATTTTATATACAAAAAAATAATAATAATAATAATAAATAAAAAATAAAAAA
>NC_081544.1:18667028-18667231 GCF_901000735.1 Corylus avellana
TTAACTCTGTTTTGAAGCCTTGTCCCTCCATCCCACTTGATCAGATTCCCCTTGATTTCCTTGGTGAACCTGTAATCCATACTTCTTGTGTTTTTGGGGAATCCCCACTTATTGTCCAGTCAGATTCTTCTGCCTTTCATGGTTATATTCCTCTTGCTTCAGATTCCCATACGGGATCCAGCTCCAAATCCGGTTCTCAGACG
>NC_081544.1:18667251-18709597 GCF_901000735.1 Corylus avellana
TTTCAAAATATATTTTCTTCTTTCTTCTTTCTTTCTCTCCCCCGCGTCTTCTTGCTACAGACCCATATTTTCAAAACCCATTTTCAAAATATATTTTCTTCTTTCTTTCTCTGCAACATTTCTCTCGGTGATCACCCGCGTCCTCTCTCTCAGCCAGGTCTTTTCACGTTGTCTCTCTCTCGGTGGTGTTCTCTCTCTCTCTCCCTCGGTGGTTCTCTCTCTCACTGGCGCCCATCACCAGCGCTGCTCCTTCCGGCAACCAAGCCTTCTTCGACGCAGTCTCAAAAATCTGGTATATATATATAGTTATTGATTTTATATATATATATATATATATATATATATATGCAATTTACAGTGTATTACTTGTTAGGTAATTAATTATTGCAATTATATATTATTGTTGTATTATATTAGCAAATTCTTTTTACATGTTAGCTAATTAATTAATTAATTTCAAGCAAGTATACTTGTTTTACATATATGTTTTGTTTATGGTGAAAATATTGTTTAATGTATTTACGTGCATGCATGCAAAATTACGTATCCTCATAGCTTGAAATAATTTTTTTGAACATTAATTTGCATTTATATTTAGACCCATATTTTGTGTAGGTTATGCTTTTGCACATTATCGTGACAAATAAGAAATGCATATCTATTTTGGTCGTTAATTAATGGTTAGATTTTGTAAATTTAGAATACATTCGTAAATGCTAAGATATATATAAAAAGAAAGTAAGGAACAACTAAATTTTGTAATAAACGGAAGAAAGAAAACCAACATTTAACCTAGCTAGCTACCTATAACTAATTTATTTAGGGTCCCCATATATAAAAAAATTAATTTAGGTCTTACAACTTTAGATTATGTAAATGTCATAAAAAATGAGAACAAAAAAATAGATAGTGCATAAGATAGCCACATATATTTTATCTACGGTCCCCATGTGGCATGTCAAATGTTTTTTAATTGTGGACCTTAATTTTGTTTAGGTTTTGTAATTTTAGATTATGTAGATGTTATAATTAATACTCAATGTATGTGCTTCTTTGTTAAAAATAAACAAAAATTTGAAACGATGTACTTAAAGAAAAACACAAAAAAAAAGATAATAACATCTAACTAATTAACTTAAATTTATTTTATTCACTTACAGTTCCAATAACAAAAGCTATGGACAAGAGTTGGATGACAAAGTTTAGGGGTACAAGGGAATACAGAGACGGGTGTAGATCATTCGTGGACTTTGCAGTTAGGAACTGTAGAATCCCTAATGGAAAAATTCACTGCCCCTGTAAGGTGTGTCGTAATAACCAGCGCCAACCTCCGGGTTTTGTATTTGACCACTCGATAGGGGGTAAGGGAATAATGGATTGGATTATTGGATTATGTGGATTATTAATTAGATTATGTATTAGATATTTGATTATGTATTAGATATTTGATATTGTATTGGGTTTTGGATTATGTATCGAAATATGTGGATTAATGGATTGGATTATGTATGTGGATTGAATTATTGGATTATGTATATGGATTATTGATTGGAATATTAGAATATTGGATATTAGAAATATTGGAATATTGGAATATTGGAATTGGATTTATTGTATTGGAATATTGTAATTAGGAAATATTGTAATCAGGAATTATTTCAATATTTCAATATATAAAAAAATATATATATATATATATATATATATATAGAAAGTTTTTGACGTGTCAGTTTTGACACGTCAAAAACTTTTTGACGTGGCAAAATTGACACATCAAAAAGTTTTTGACGTGCCAGTTTTGGCACGTCAAAACTTTTTTGACGTGGCAAGACTGCCACGTCAAAAACGTTTTGACGTGTCAGTTTTGCCACGTCAAAAAGTTTTTCACGTGTCAAAACTGACACGTCAAAAAAGTTTTTGACGTGGCAAAACTGACACGTCAAAAACTTTTGACTTTTCAGTTTTAGCACGTCAAAAATTATCTTTTTGACGTGTCTGTGTTTAAACGTCAAAAACTTTTGACGTGCCACTGTAGACACGTCAAAAATATGAGATTTTTGACACCCACCCTTTTAACCGTTAATAAACGTTGGAAAGCACACGTCAAAAACCCCTGGTCAAAAATTGTCACAATTTTTGTAGTGTTTTCTCTTTCTTCAAAAACTTTTATAGCTCGTTTGAGTTTACGATTTTTTTCTATTCTACTGAACTGAATTCAAAATTGTGAATATCAAGGAGAAAAAAGACTTGAGATTATGTTTGTGTTGTTTGAAAAATATAAAATTTTGAATAAAGTTGAAAAATTTTTAGTTGAGTTGAGTGTTAGAGCATTTCCAATGGAAGAAGCCAACAATTTGTTTAGCACAATAATTTTTCAACAATTATTATTTCTCAAATAATCATTTTTGTAACTATAATATTTTTGAAATGGTTGTATCTTATAATAATTATATTTTTCAACAGTTATATTTTACAAATGTCGTATTTGCCAACATTAAGTATAAAAACCATATTCTCATAGTAATATCAATCATATTTATCAAATATCTTTTTATTAAAAATTGTGAAAGAATATTCTTATACTGATCTCTTGAAAATTGTGAAAATTTTTGGGGAGAAGAGAAAACAGGTGAGAGAAAGAATAAAAAAAAAAAAAAAAAAGAAGTGGGGAATGGCTCGGCCATCCCCTTTGGCCAAATTACCCCCAAACCGACCGAATGAGGGTGGCTCAGCCATCTCCAAACCCATTTGTGATGGTTTCATATGAGGTAGTTGTACCACTCCCATGGGACACATGGGTGGTTCGGTACCCCATACCGGCCGAATGGGGGCATTCAAGCCACCTCCTTGGCCAAATCGAGGGGGCCGAGCCACCCCAAAATGGCTCGGCCACTCCCCACATTTATTTATTTATTTATTTGTGTAAGTTTGGGGTTTAGTTTTTTTTTTTTTAATTTATTTTTTATTTTGTATATAAACTTTTTGTTTTAAGTTTAAGTTTAGTTTTTTTTTAGTTTAAGTTCAGTTTTTGATTTTTTCTGTTATTATTATTATTATTATTTTTTTGGATATAAAATTTTTGTTTTAAGTTGTAAGTTTAGATTTTTTATTTTTTATATTTATGTTTATGTTTACACTTTACCCCCACCGAAGTCATTTATGTTTACACTTTACCCCCGATGGCATTTTCGAAAGTTTTGGTTGAAAAATGTCACGTGCCACGCACGTGACTTGGTTTCCGTCCAAATAGACCGATTTGATGGACAAATGGTGTTTTTTTGCCAACGTCAGATACATTGTGGGTCTTTCATCGATTTTTAAATATTGGGTGCCAAAACGCAAATCCGAGGATACTTCAAGGGGACAAAATGTATTTTCCCCTTTAATAAAATCCTTCAACTTCACAATTCACATACATAAGACTAGGGGTGGGTATCGGTTATAATGATACCAATAACCTTATTTTCGATAATTAACCAAAATTATTGGTTAATTCAATTAATTAACCGATAACATTTTGATAATAAATTATTCCAAAAATTTCGGTTAAAACGGTAATCGGTTAATAACGGTTCGGATAATCGGTTATCGTTAGACCACCACCGTCAAATCAGCACTGTTAGATCAGCACCGTGCAGCCCACATGGCTCCGACGTTGCAACACCACGCAACCCACGACCACGAGGCTTGGATGTTGCACCACCGACAACTGGAGTCAAACCACGCCGTCACAAACTCACGACAGAAGAGAAACACGATGACGACAGAGCCAAAGAGAGACGGTCGGGAGCTACGAGTGACGAGAGGGACATCCTGCGAGAGAGCTGAGAGTGAGACTGAGCGGGGCGTGCGAGAGCTAGAAAGTGAGACTGAGAGCACTTTGAGAGGAGAGAGAGCGGAGGGAGGCATCAAAAGATTTAATTTAGGGTTAGGGAAAAGAAAGAAAAAGATGTATATATAGCATCCCAAAACTATGTAGTTTTGATTTCAATAAATTGTATATTAGGAAAAATTAAAAACGGAACGACGTCGTTTTATACCCCCACTATCAATTCCTTATGAGATCAGTTCGAAAACCGATAAGAAAAATGTTTTAACGATTACCGAACCGAACCAAGAATCGATATGAAAATCTTAACCGATTACCGACTGACTTCTGTCAATTGATGGTTAATGTCATTTCAGTCGCAGTCGGTAGACGATCGGTAATCAGTAATCGATTAATCTGCACACCCCTATATAAGACACATACCATGAACAAGCTCTATTTGTTTCAACAAAAAATATTTTCAAAGAAAGTATTTTTTAGAAAAAAATGATTTCCCAGAAAATATTTTTCGGCGTATGGCTTGTACGGAAAATGAGTGACAGTGGAAAACAATTGGCAACTTCTGACAACCTCCGACGAAGGTTCGGTGAACTCTAGCGATGGTTTGGCGGTTTGAGAAGGAGAAATTCAAACTCAAAAAATTGTTTATAAAATTTAAAAGTGAAAACAATTTTCCCAAACTAAAAGAGTTTTTTTTTGTCAAACCGAAATTATTTTCGGTTTGACTATAATTTTCAGTTGCATAAAAGACCAAAAAATACAAAAAATATTTTACTCTGAAACAAACGTAGCCTTAGCGACTAGCGAGTGACTCAACCCATTAGGTACAAATGGGAATTGAATCAATTTAAACATGATTAAATTTTGTTGATAGGTAGGTTTTTTGAAGAAGAGGCACCAACATTAAAACCCAACCCACACTTGTCACCAAAACGTTTATGAGAATTCAATAAATAAGCATGTTTGTCACTATAAACTTTTTGCAATTGAATTGTAGAATTTTCAAGTTCATTTTCTAGAGACTTCACTTTTTCAACAAGCACAGAATTCTCAAATTTTAAGGAATCAATCAATCTTGTAAATGAGACATTTTACCAATCAAAGATTCCTTGGCATGCTCAACTTCGTTCAACTTTGTAAGTGTAATTTTATTCAACTATTTCATTTTAGCACATTACTTGAAAAATTGATTTTAAGCAACTTGGAGATCAAACTGCTCATCAGTGTCATTTTGAGACTCTTCATCACGTCTCAACAACAACAAGAACATGAGGTCATTGGGCTAGTTTGGCAACCCCTCTTCTCCTCCCCTTATTTTCACTTTTCTCAAAAAAAAAAAAATCTTTTCAAAACTACACCTCTTTTCTTTTCTTTTTTTTTTTTTTTTTTTTTTTTTTAAATTCTCTCACAAAGTCAATATCTTATTTCACCTTTATATCCCATCAATCCCACATCTTCTTGCACTTCTTACTCAAAAAAAAAAAAAAAAAAAATCACAACAAAAAATTTATCAAACACGCCCATTCACTAGAACCATCGGCACTCTTCACAGAAGCAGTGAAAGCGATGAAGTTCATTGTTTTGCCCTTGGATTTCTTGTAATTAGAACATTCACAACCTATACATGGTTGTATCCACTACATTCATGACATTGAATGTCCTTATCTTTTTCTTTCTTTCCTTGGAAGGCTCCACTGGATCCCCCTTTAGAGATATTCAAGGCAAGGTTCTTGTTGTTCCTATTTCTAATCCTTTTTTGCTAACAAAGCCAAATCCTCAAAATCAGTTGAGTCTTCATCAGAGTAGACATGAACTTTCTTCTTTAGATGTCTTTAATGCCAAATTTTTATTCTTTGGCCTCATCCAAGAACAATTTATAAGTTTAAAGAGACCTAAGAAGCTCTTCATCTTTTATGTAGTCCAAATCCTTGCTCCACTCAATAGCCGTCACTCTAGGTCCAAACCTCTCAGGTAAAAACCTCAATATTTTCTTGACAATCCTATTATTGTCGAAAATCTTCTCCCTAATATTAAAACTTGAATTGACAATGTCATTCAACTTAGCATAGAACTCATCGAATGTCTCGCCGTACTTCATTCTAATTTCTTCAAAGTTAGATGTCAACATATGAAGTTGGGAATTCGTTACGGTCTTGGTATCTTCATGGGTAACCTCTAGGATTTCCCTTACTTCCTTAACAATCTCACACAATGAAATTTGCTTGAATTCCTCGAAAAATGCAGCCATGAAAATAACAGTCAGACCTTTATTATTCCAGTCACACTCGTTTAACTCATCTTTGGACCATGCATCCACAGGAGTGTGGCCGTTTCAAGCCCTTCTCAATGGAAGTCCAGACACGTTCATCCAAAGATTTTAGGAAGGCCCTTACGCAAATCTTCCAATAGACATAATTGTTTTCATCAAAACAAAAAGGCACATTCATCTAGGAAGGCTCTTATGCGAATCTTCCAATAGACATAATTGTTTTCATCAAAATAAAAAGGTCCCAACAAGGACTGTGAATGAGCCATTGATAACGGGGTCAAAGATCACAATTAGGAGGTTAATCTAAATGGAGTGAACCTTGTTCTTATAACAATTAAAAAATAAATAAAAATAAAAAACAATTTCGGTCCCAAACAATCACCTGGGGGGGTGGAGAAAAAACCCTGCAAAGGTAAAAAATTCTAAGGCAGTCCAACACACAGGAAATCAGTCACCATAAAGGAATGAGAAGTTTACAATAAGTTCATATTTACAAAACCTTTGTAAATGACCCTTTATTGTACTCAACGAGTGGCCCACTTGTCCATCTAATGCAGTAGGTCTCCTAGAACCTCTAAACAATTCTTCTATTCGATCTGTTTAACCAAAACTTCGTCTAGACTAAGGTTGTTGATTGACTTTGTGGTTTGAATCAAAACCCAAAAGATTACAATGAAAAAGGTCACCACAAAATAACTCGCTTGGCGCACAATGAAACAAGAAGGCCAACTGCTTCAGCCAAGCAAACTTCGTGTCTAATGACCCTAACCTGCACATTGACAAACCTTTGAACTCGTGCAAATCACACAACGGTGTAATAGCAAAGACGTCAGGATGAATTGCTACCATAGCTCTCTAAAAATTATCGTTTTAGGACATCTTGTTGACGCCATTCCTAATGACACATCATGTATCAAAAACGAGTCATGATTCAGAGCACGCCAGGCTAAATTTTTTTTTTTTTTTTTTTTTTTCAAAAAAATTAAAATAATAAAATAATAATAAAAAAAAAATCACGGCTGGCGTGCTTCACTGTTGAAGCACGCCGGGCGTGCTCAATATCTTTACCCATCAAAAACTCTAGCTGACACCATCAATGATGATGCTTTCAGTGGGTTTTTTTTAACGACCTCGTCAAGACGGCTAGCTGACACAATTGTTGACGAGGCTCTCTAGAGTGCTATTGGAATGGTCACATCAAGACACCTCTATTGACACAATAGCTAACGCATGTTCAATTGTACTATCACTTAATCCTTGAGTTTCCAATTTAATTTCTTGATTATTCTTATATTCTTGAAATCATATTTTATTGAATATATTTAATATTACTAACTCTTTCTTTTTTTTTTAATGAGTATTGTTGTATATATCAAAAAGAGCAGAGTGGCGCAACCTGGTAACTCTTTACTTTTTTTGATAAGTAACCCTAGTAACTCTTTACTAAAATGCTCCAACCAAAGATTCAAAATAATCAATTTCCATTAAATTTATCTCAAGTAGATATTTCATCTCCTTTATTAAAAGCAAAGTGATTACGGAGTCTACAGTTTGTAGTGTTCTCACAATGGTTCATGTGATCACCCACCCAATACACCAAGATTTTGACCATAAAAGATATCTCCTAAATGAACCAAAATGACCTCCATTTTATATTTGAGTTTACATTCCTTTCAGAATTCAAAATCAATGCTACAAACAATCGTGAGTTGGAGTTATTCAATTTACAGTAATTTATAGAATATTCAATAAATGTCAAAACTTAAGCCCTTAATGGCAAAACTAAAAACTTATAAGGGTAATCCGAAAAACAAAACACTAAGTAATGGTTACAAGATCTGAAGATCAGGCTGGCCGGAGTAGAACAAGGTTAAAACAGGGTATCCTAAATTTATGATGGGAGCCATAGCCAAAATTCTGCAAAATGATAGTAACAAAGCCTGAAGCATTTCCATATATTACAGTCCAGGTAACCTTGGTTTAAGAAGGGAGAAAAAAGCCATTGAAATACTTACGAAATTCAGTAACTATACACTACGTCATGAGACAAGGCCTCAAATGCTGCATCATGCTCTAAAAGTGCAATAGCATATGACGACGACGACAACAACAACACACAGATTTCTAAATACAATCAATGAGTAGGTACTAATAAACTGACAATTCAAGGTGGGCTTACATTATAAAAACACAATATCAGAGAAAAAGGTAAACTCGAGACAATGTGTCAAACTGCTCAAGGTTCCATATCAGATTGGTCCTTAATTACATTTTCAAATGCGTTGGCCATGAATAGGTGTATGATCCGATTTATATAATTATTTACACTATCATATTCATTCATCTCTCACCCGACATACAGAATACATTCTTCTCTCACCTGACTTACAGAAAACAACATCTCAGAACTAGCCCCTTTTGATCCATCCTTTCCTCTTCATTGCCTGAAAAAACATCGACACATTACTTCGAGATAACATCTATCCAAGAGAAATAAAATGCATTTTCCGATTACATTTTTCAACTGCATTGCCCATGAATAGGTACGGTCTGATTTATATAATTATTTACACTTATCATATTCATTGATCTCTCACCTGGCTTAAAGAATACAACATTTCAGAACTAGCCCCTTTTGATCGATCCTCCCCTCTTCATTGCCTGAAAATACATCCACATATTAGCTTGAAGGTAACATCTATCCAAGAGAAATAAAAGCCAGCTTTATAATCAAATCAATAGAAACAGGGATTGTACTGCTGTCCATATAGTTAGACATCTTCCCATCCAAACCTAGCAACTAAAAGACATATAGACATCATGAGGAGGTTGCTCATGCCTCGTCCCATGAATTTCCAATAAACAACATGCTTCAATCACCATCTCAACCAAAACCCATCAGTTCAAACCAAAACCCACATTTCCTCTCTCTCTCTCTCTCCCCCCACCAAAAAAATAAAAAAAGATTTTTGTGCAGGTAACAAAAAGATGGCCCATGATGGCAGAGAAGAACATGGACCAAATCATTTCCTAGAAGGCATTAATGTACTATAATTAGATTGGTGTAGATAGAAAACAAAGGATAAGCCAGAATTAATTAATCAGACGTAAAATGGACACACCTTCAGGAGGCTGAGTTAGCTTCCGGTTTTGGGGAGACATCATATCTTTCTTCAGTTGAGTCAATATGTCCTCCATTGTATACTCCCTTTGCCAATTAGCAAGCATGGGAAACAAACTAGGTTCAACCTGGTAATTTGACCATCCATAAGCTTATCTTCAATCATATGACAGCATAAATTGCCTTAAGAATCTTATCACCTACCACTCCAGTTTCTTGATTGACACAAGTCATGTTTATCCGGGTCTGGAACCTAACAGTTGGTGGGTTATCTGGATAATCCTTCCCGCAGAACAGCTTCAACTGGTAGATTCTCCCTTCATGAACAGTCTGAAAGCAGCATGATTAACAAGACATCAATCTTCTCCTTTTAGATGTAACAATGAAAATTATACACTAATAATGTTGATCAGTGAAAATATCAGGTCCTAAATTCCAAGGAAAAGAAATTGAAATAAAAAATCAGAAACATTCCTAGTTGTAGGTGAACCATCTCACAATTGTATTACAACTAACAGATACTGGTGTGTTTGGACATGTTTGAAAATGCCTAGCTATGACCAGAACTTTATAGACACATGGTTGACACGTGTTTTGAAATGCAAGGACACTTTATCACATTAAACATAAATTACAGAAAACCTGGGTTGGATAATTATTTATAAATTGAAGTGTTATAGAACATGGAGATTCCACATAAAAGCAGGGTCAGGAGGATACCATCACATATACAAATAATTATGTCTCTCAATTCTTTATCCATGCTGCGTATCTATTTTTCCGCAAATTATTATTATTATTATTATTATTATCATTTTTTAACAAAAGAGAGAAAGAAACAGATGATAACTGAAACTTGCACCTTTTAAGGTGTTCTTTCAGCCCCAATCATGACCAATTTCTGGGGCCATGTGTAATACAAAGATTACAAATTTAAGGCGAGCCACCAAATTCAATGGATATTGTCTTCAGGATCACAAAATGGAAGCAAAAGACAGAAGGTTAAACAATCCTCAAATAAAAAGAGAAATGGATTTTGTGATCTTGGTAAAAGTTTTGATTGCAATTAATGGTAGCTATATATGGCTAAGATAACTACTTAAGAGGATATCAAGGTTCTGAACCTCACTATATTAATATGTATCACGGATATTAGTATCTACTGCTTAAAAACAAAAGAATTTTAGAGTTCAAGTCCTTGATACATTATGTGCAATTGGAAATCACTACAACGAGAGTCCCAAAGAGTAGGTGACAAAACAGATACAGACTGGATATGCCTGCGAGAAACTTACCAGAGAAGTCCCACGACACGGTGATAGAACAAAGAAAGTAGAGCTTGGATAGAAAAGAACTGTTGTCAATCTGCCAAAGGGATTTTAACTATTTAAAAGGTATTTATTGCAAGGTGAGGGGCTTGTACGATTGTTGGTGGTCGGGAGGAAGTTCATGAAGCGCGGTAGTGTGGAAGATGATCCCTTTGTGCCTTATGTGGTGTATTTGGAATGAAAGGAATGCTAGATGCTTTGAGAACTCCACTAGGACTATAGAGAAATTGACTCATTTTTTCTTCTTTACTTTGTATTCCTGGACGGCCGCTTGGCTAGCTCCTATTGAAATTAGCTTCTCTGATTTTCTTTTTCATTTTTCTCCCTCTTAGGCGCTCTCTTTTATACTTCCCGTGTATGTGGGTTGCGCCCCTCTGCGCTCTTTTATATCATATTTACTTATCAAAAAAAAAAAAGGTATTTATTTTTCATCTTTTGCTTTACATAGTAGTAGAACCTAATACCCGCTGCCACCCAACCTTATTACTTTACCATGTTCGCTGAGGCCCAGTGGTCTCTTCTATTGAAAATGAAATTCATATGATGAATTTCTGAAAATCAGAAAGTCTTTTTAAGGGGTAGCTTCAACTAGGATTGGACGTATGGCATAATATGAAACAAAAAACAAAAAAAAAAAAAAAAAAAATTGAGGATAGATCATTCTCCTTACTCCTTAATAGTGTCTTGACACTCATATATAATAACAAAAGCTGCCGGGTCCCACAACAGAAGAACCCAAAGCAAGCAATTAACGCTTGAACTTCAGACAATTATTCAGCGTGTCAACTACAGCCGGTACACAACAGGTGGTTGACTATGTTATAATTCAATATAATGCCAACCATCTGATTTGCAGCATGAATCTAATAATACTGCCAGTCCAATCTAATTAAAGCACATCTGCTCTCTCTCTCTCTCTTAATCATGTCAACTACAGGCTATTAATACAATATAATGCCAACCATCTGATTTGCAGCATGAATCTAATAATACCACCAGTACAATCTAATTAAAGCACGTCTGCTAGGACTCCACACTCAGCATGTCAACTACAGCCGGTATGCAACGGATGGTTGACTATGGCTATAATTCAATATAATGCCAAAATCTGATTTGCAGCATGAATTTAATAATACTGCCAGTCCAATCTAATTAGAGCACACCTCTCTCTCTCGTCCAATAAAAGCCCCAGTGTTTTTACATTCTTCTAAAGCACTCAATCAGTCTACCTTTCTACTGTCTACTTGTCTACAATTAACATGTCCATATTTACATAGTTAAACAAAGTATCCCATTTGAAAGATGGTCATTAGTACAAGACTGGTCACATTGATTTTAAGAATAAGTAAAGGCAGGCAGTGCACACACACCCGAAGTACAAAACATATATAGAAACGATGGGCAAAGAAGAGAAAAGGAAAGAAAAGGGATAAAAAAAAAAAAAAAAAAAAAAAACCTACATTGGAGGGACCAATGACAGTCCCTGTCCACGACTGCATGAATATATCATCAGCATCATCCATTCCATAGCTGACAGTTCCATCCCCAATTCCTTTTTCACCTCTCTCAAGTTCTTCCAGTAATCTGAAATTCCTAGGAACTGTAATGACCACAAATTTCAATCAAATAGTTATAATCCACCCATGCATGTATCATAAAATATACGCTACTATGAAAAATTTGCCAATGAGATAGTTATACTGACTGATGAAGATTGTCAAATGCATATTCATTCCAGTTTTCAGAAGAAGAAAAAAGGCAAACGTAGAAACTACATTAAGATTCAGTTGCATCAAATTTATCTTGATTCAGTACTGCTTTTACAAATTCAGAAACATCTCAGTATGAGATTACAAGCAAGAAGAACTTGAAGCTCTAAGTTATGGCCAACCACCTGTGGGATGGTTATAAGAGATCGTGCAGTATCATTCCATTAGCAACACAAGGACACCAAGTTCTTTTTCACAACATTTTCGACAATAATTCCAAAAACAATCAGGGAAAACTATCAGTTAAATAGTCACAAAAATCTCACACTACCATTATGTTTGTAACACTAGGGCATCGAGACTTCTACTTTTATATATGCAAGTAATTGAAGTTCCTTTTTTCTTTTGATTAGTAATTGAAGTTCATTAAAAAGCGCAACAGTGCAACCCAGGCACACAAGAAACATACAAGAGAAATACCAAATCAAAAGAAGAAAAAAGATATAACAAAATAACAAAAGCTAGAAAAATGAAAGCAATTTAGGGCAGCTGTCCATTGGTAAAGGGTATTGAAGAAAAAAGCTTTTAATTCCACCAATTTCTCATGGTCTTCAAAACTTCGATCATTTCTTTCTCTCCAGATACATCATGAGGCAAGACGGAACCTACTTCCACACTATTGTACTATGAGGACTACCGGATTGCCCTCTCCAACAGGCGAAGAGGCCTACGACTCGTCTAGGCATGACCCAATCTAACCCAAAAAAACTAAAACTAGAATCCCAAAAGGAACTAGCAATCCTAGTGGGGTAAGAAGTGATCAATAGATTCCCCCCTCTTCTTGCACATGCAACATTACTATACCACTATGATATGCGCTTCCTCATGTTATCCATAGTGAACTTAAAGGAGAGTTGAGAAGTACAGTTTTCCTTGATTACAGTGTCTAACATCAGCCATGGTGCTCCTTCAACAGGAATTTGTTTTCACAATTTGTTGCACTACATATTGACCAGCATCATGAAGTGAATATGCTTAGTGAACAAGCGACCATCGACTATTATTTAGTCATTCTGGGCGTGACAGCATCCACAGAATGAAATCCTTCCAGGCCCTTCATTCAGCCTCTAAATGTCACCTATTTATTGCCCTTCCACCTTGTTTCTCTACTCTCCTGCTAAAGAAAGTGTTGTGAAATGTGGTCCTCCCCGTAGCTCCATTGTCAATGCATGATTACATGCAAGAACCACAGACCAGAATGAGGTATATGGAGTCACGGTAACCTGAGGGTGCCACAGTATCCCAGTTATCATGCTCACTCTGACAAGGGGTCTACCATGAGTTGCAACTTGATACATCATATGAGAAGAACATGACCGTCAGATTAGAAGCATTTCAAAATGTAGGCTCACCCATTTGATAACTTCATTTCAACTTGCCTTCTCTATGATGCCACAAACTTGGTTATACATCTCTATCAGATCCTTGGCAGCAAACCTCTGAATGTAACCATGTATGTGGCCCCAAAATAAGATTAAGGGATGTATGTCTTTCAAGACAAATGTAATATCTGGTTTCCCTATACTTCACAGAAAAGCAAAACTTGCTGGAACTAACCTAGGTTAAAGTTTAGAAGATAGGTTCAAAATGAGTAAAAGGAAGACAAAGCAAACATCAGCTTAAAGCCCAAATATATTTATGAAGTATTTAAAATTCCATTAACAACAATTTTTCATTCAACACCAAATATTATTTTAATTTTAAGCCATCAATAATTAGTGTATCAGCATGAAATCCATTATTTTTATTGTGCAAAACCATTATAAAAGAATTACTATAGCATCAAACTTTCACAGGAGATCGAAGTATAAAGATTACTAGCATAGCAAACACATCCAATGGCCATCACCATTGGGGTGCATACCTTCTAGTCAATGCAACATAAACCAACACAAAGTAGCAAGTGCTGCAATTTATCCTAGAACCAAAATAGACGAGGCACTCCTAATGACAAATCCTAATAATTTTTTTTTTTTTTTTTTTTGGGTGATAAGTAAAGGAAATTCATTAGACGTGCAAGGGACACAACCCAAATAAACAGAAAGTATACAAAAGACAACACCCAACAAATCAAGAACAAGAAAAAAGAGAACAAAACTCTGCATAGCTAGAGACACAGGGTAAAGAGGTAGCAAAGCTCCACTCAAATAAGGTTTTGAGAAGACATGTCCATAGAACTGGACTCGTTCTCTCTTGATCATTGAAGCTTCGAGCATTTCTTTCTCCCCATATGCACCAAATAAGGATTGAATTGCACTCTTAAACAAAAAAATTTTCCACCTAAGGCCCCAATACCAAAACGCCAAAAGGTCTACCACCCATTTAGGCATAACCACTCTAGCCCAAACATCTGAAAAACCACAATCCATAGCTCTCTAGCGATATCACGATGAAGAAAGAGATGACCTAGAGTTTTCCCACTTTTTACACATACAACACCAATCGATCACTAAGATGTGACGCTTGCGGAGATTATCCAAAGTAAGAATTTTTGCAAGGGAAGCTGTCCATGTAAAGAAAGCCAACTTCTAAGAAGCCTTAGTCCTCCAACCACTCTTCCAAGGGAAAGGGGAAACACCATTAGGAAGGAGAACCTTATATAAAGTTTTAACCACAAAAGATCTTCTTGAGGACCTCCAACAAAGGCTATCATCACCTTCCCGATCCACTCTAGCATAGTACAAAACATTGAAGAAAGAGGAGACAGAGTCCACGTCCCAATCACGCACTACGCACCAACCTGGTGAAGTTATTGTCCTAATGAGTTGTATCACTACTAACACTTCTAATATCAACCACCATTGCATCCCTATTCCTAGCAAGACAAAATAACTCGGGAAAAGAAACCTTTAAAGGACGATCTCCACACCAAATATAATGCCAAAAATTGGTATGAGAGCCATCATCACCCACCTCCACGCTAGTAAAATTACAGAAGATATCCCACCCTCTCCTAATGTGTTTCCAAAGGCTCACCCCATAAGCTCCATTGACCCATTAGTACACCAACCCCCACCAAATTCCCATACTTTTATCCACAATCTGGTGCCAAAAGGCCGCTCTCTCCAAAACAAACCTCTACAACCACTTACCCAAGAGGGCTTGATTGAACATAGACAAGTTCCTGATCCCTAACCCTCTTAAACGGATAGGAGAGCAAACCTTCTTACAAGTAAGAAGATAGAATTTTGGCACATCATCCAAACCACTCCACAAAAAAACCATCTGCAATTTTTCTAACCGATTAGGTACACTTACCGGGATAGGGAAAAGTGAGAGAAAATAGGTAGGAAAGTTAGACATAGTGCTCTTAACCAACGTTACTCAACCACCATTAGACAAGTAAAGTCTTTTCCAACCAGCTAATTTTCTCTTCATTTTCTCAATGATAGAATCCCAAACAGACTTAACCTTAAACGGAGCACAGCACCCAAATGGAGACCCAAATATTTCAAAGGCAAGGAAGAAACCCTACGAGCCAACCCACTCACATTGGGAACATAACCCACCGGAACCAATTTCTATCTAGCCAAGTTAGTCTTCAGGCAGTTTCAAAACAAAGGAGGACACATCTTAAGTATTGAATCTGGCCTGGCGCAGTCCAACATAAAATGAGTGTATCATCTACAAAAAAGAGATGGGATGTAGAAACAAGATCATCACTCCTAGCCCCCCACCGAAAATACCAAAAATAAAGCCCGCATTCACCGCCGATGCCATCATGCGACTCAAAGCTCCCATAAAAATCTCAAAAAGGGGGTCCAAAGAGGGTCTCCTTGTCTCAAACCACCAATGCTATTGAAGAATCCATTGGGCTTACCATTAACCAATTGAGAACCGAACTATAGATATGCAATGAGCAATCCACTTCCACCACTTCTCCCCAAAACCACATCTCCCTAGCAAGTAAAGCAAAAAGCCATAGGAAAGCCAACTGGACTCTGAGCCTTATCCTCATTCATGTCTTTTACTACCTCATAGACCTCCCTTTCCTCGAAAGCTCGTTCCGACCAAATGAAAAGGGAGGCCATCCACATCCGGGCGCCAATGCTTACTCTCGGAGTAGAGCTAAGAGTAAAAATTAATTTTATGCTCCTTGATATCCGACGGATTGGAGGAGGTAACGCCATTGCTAACCAGCTTCTCTATAGAGTTGCAACTTTTGTTAGAAGAACTTGGGTAGCCTAATCTAAGTAACAACCAAGAAATGAGACTCTCAAGCAGGAGAAAGATGAGAAATCTATCAATTCTATACAAAGAGGGGGAGTCCCAATTGTTGGACCAGGTGAAACTTCTACCCTGGAGAGGTATATCCATAACACACTGCTCAAAGATAAATTCTAAAAATTCTTCCACAGTGGGAGAGGAATTAGCCCCCAATCTCTCATTAGGGCAACCAGAGACGTTGAAATCACCCCCAATACACCAAGGGATATCCCACCGCGAAGCTAGACCTGCTAGCTCCTCCCAAAGCAATCAAAGGCCAACATCTGAAGTGGGCCCATAGACACTGGCGAGAACCAGCTCAATTAATTCCATACCAATTATTAATATTTGACGGAAGCATTATGTTCTTGTGGTACATATTAGGCTTCATTAAGTAAAACCAAAAAAACATTTGTGCTTCATAGATGGCAGAACCATAAATTTAATGCGATTTCATAAAAAATAAAAAAATAATAAAAAATTCACCCCATTTATTGATCAAGTATTTAAAATTCCAATAACCCCAACCATTTTGAATTCAACACCAAACTAATGTGTTGGAATTCACCTATCTATTAGCATGAAAATAACATTGCTTTAATTTTTGCCATCAATAATTAGTGTATCAGCCTGAAATCCACTATTCATATTCTGCAAAACCATTTAAAAAAAGAATTACTATAGCATCAAACTTTCATGGGAGATCTAAATTATAAAGATTTAGCATAGCAAACACATCCAATTGCCATCACCATTGGCGTGCATACCTTCTAATCAATGCAAGTAAAGCCAAAATAGACGAGGCACACTCCTAATGACAAATCTTAATAATTTTTTCTTTTCTTTTTTTGGTGATAAGAAGAGGAAATTCATTAGACGTGCAAGGGACACAACCCAAATACACAGAAATTATATAAGAGAAAACATTCAACAAATCAAGAACAAGAAAAAAGAGAACAAAACTCTGCATAGCTAGAGACACGAGGTAAAGCGGTAGCAAAGCTCCACTCTGTAGATCCGCGCTCGTTCTCTCTTGATCATTGAAGCTTCAAGCATTTTTTTTCTCCCCATATGTACTACATAAGAAGGAAGGAATTGCATTCTAAACAATAATGTTGTCATTCTGGTAAACCCCACTATGACAACACGCCAAAAGGTCTACCACCTGTTTAGGCATAACCCACTCTACCCCAAACATCTGAAAAACCATAATCCACAACTCTCTAGTGACATCACAATGAAGACATATATGACCCGGAGTTTATCCAATCCTTTTAACATATACAACACCAAACTATCACTATGATATGACGCATGCAAAGATAATCCAAAAGTAAGAATTTTCCTAAGGGAAGCTGTCCATGTAAAGAAAGCCGACTTCTAAGAAGCCTTAGTCCTCCAAACCCTCTTCCAAGGGAAAGGGGAGGCACCATTAGGAAGTTTTAACCTCAAAAGATCTTCTTCTTCAGGGCATCCAACAAAGGCTGTCATCACCCTCCCGACCCACTCTAGCGGAAAAGAAAGAAATTAATACCCAATACTGTTATATGACAAACCTCAAAATTCAACCCACAAACACCACAAATCCTAAACTTCCTCTGCTAGGCATTTGCCAAAGCTGAACACCTCAAAACTCAGCAAGAAACAATCAAATTCTTCAAACCCAAATCGTACCAAATCAAACCAAGAAAAGAACCCATATTTTAGAAACAAAACCAATCCAAATCCCTATGTAACATCCGCAGCAACACAAAACAGAATACTAAGAAAATCCCATCAAAACTCCCACAGAAATTTACAAACTAAATGGCAACAACCGCATGATCGACAAAAAAGTAAATAAATAAATAATAACAACAGTAGAGTGGGAATCTTAGTTTACCGACAACACTAGATCCCTCAGAGCCCATTTGACCCAGCTAGGGTTTCTGAATAGTAGAGAGAGAAGGAGGATGAGAAGATGTACTCGGGATGAAGAACGAAAGTCCAACTCTTGTTGTCGCAAACTGCGAAGGTCCACCTCCTACACATGTACCATGGACCAACAAGAGCAGGGATTAAAGGACTGGCAGACAGAAAGAAATTATTTTCTGTGCGAAGTCTATCTGCTGTTATTCTACACCTTCGAAATTAGGATTCTTTTTTTGGAAAATATTTTTAATTATTTTTAGTAGGCGGCCGCGGTGCCACGTACGCTCATTCGGAGAATATATACACGAGACGAGACCACGAGTACTGAATGTGCCCTTTTGCAAATGATTTTCTTCCAATTTGTTGTCCTTTAAATTGTTATTAAACTTTTAATTTTGTTAATTAACCTTTTAGCATTTTTCCCATATCATAAATAGGCCATTTCATTAATATTTTTGGGTTTTTCTAAACCGAATTTTATTGGATGCACAATTTGAGTAATGTTACAAGTCACTCTTGTGTTTCTCTTGTTTATGAATTTGAGTTTACATAAATTCAATAGTAAATTTATTACTATCAAAGGTGGTAGTTCAATGGCTTAAGGAAATGCTCAAGTGGTTAGGTAAATAATAGGGTGTGGATTTGCATTTTCGTAATGAAGAATTTACATGTCTGATTAGTATAAATTACTTTGGTTCTTATTGATGCCTTAATGGGGCGGGCGATTAAGCTATGATTTGACTGATCTTAAGGGTGCGCTTACCTTTTTTATTAGAAAAAAATAATAATAAATTCATTAATTGACTATGTAAAAATTGTTAAAAATAAATAAATTTTATCAATTTTTTCTTTTTATAAAAACAAGATGTGACTCGTATATCATTTGTGGACATGTAAAAAAAAAAAAAAAAAATCTATGCCAACGTGTCCTGATGGAGAGTTCAAGTGATTTACTATATGGGAAATGTACAATGCAAGAAATTTTCCACAATTGGCCCATCTAATTCATATGTGGCAAAAGGCACATGACCATTTGCAATTTTTTATTATTTGATTTTTTTTTTAATTTTAAAATTAAAATCAGAATATAAAAAGATTAATAAAGAAATCAAAAAAATAAAAAGGGGTGGAAGCCACCCCATGGCTCTGGGGGGTGGTTCGTAATTGGTCAGTTAAGGGCAGATGACACTAATGAGGATCGAATATTACATCTCACATAAATGTAAAGTCCACTGAAAGGCATTATGTTGAGATTAAGTAATATCTATGCTCAAAAGGTGTAATAAGACTCTAATAAGGTGTATCAAGAAAAACCATAGGAATAATAGCTTTGAAGGAAGTACTTGATAAAAAATTTAGCGTAGGTCGACACATGGTTTTGTGTACGGCTAAAGTCATCAATTGTGGAATGAGTGTGGACTATACTCCCAACCATGGAGAATTCATGCCATTCGTTTGAGAGATAGCAAAATGAAGTCATCTCTAATATGCTATCGGTAAGGAAGTATATGGTAAAGGATGCGGTCAGATAAGATGACGAAAATGTGCGCACGTAAAGCCATGTCATGATCTGACGCCAATCTGTAGGTTTTACAAATGAGAGTTGGCATGAGGCAAAATTATTACTACCTTGTTAATCATGCTTAACTAATGGTAAAAACAGCATAATCAAAAGGATTCAGGGAACGCCTGAATGAATGATGGTATGCGTTTCTTTTGCCTCATTAAATGTAATAAACATTCTTGGGTGAATGACACTTGTGAATAACAAACATTATAAACTGACATAAATGTAAAGTCCACTTAAAGGCATTA
Source organism: Corylus avellana (assembly GCF_901000735.1). Classification (NCBI taxonomy): domain Eukaryota; kingdom Viridiplantae; phylum Streptophyta; class Magnoliopsida; order Fagales; family Betulaceae; genus Corylus; species Corylus avellana. The sequence goes on from NC_081544.1 coordinate 18,687,500, forward strand.
TGTTAAGTTTGGTATAATATCTGTATACTGATAGTCATCAGAAAGAAGTGTCAATATAAATCTCAAATAGGGATAACCTTGGAGATAAGAAATTGAATGAAAAATTGAATACAAGTTTACATATGGTTACTACGTAAAAATCATTAATTGTAGTTTGGGTGTGGACTGTATTCCCAACTATGGATAATTAATGTTATTTGCTTAGATTATATAGCAAGTAAAGTCACCACTAGTATGTCATCAGAATGACACATATGGTAAAAAGGTGCAATCAGATGAAATAACATAAGTGTGTACACATCAAAGATGTTATGATCTGATTATTGTCTGCAAGAGGTAGCAGATAAGGAGTTGACATGTTTTATGGTACCAAAGGTAAACATGTACAACTAGGGTTTTATTACCGATCATAATAGTATGATCAAGTGGGAGATGAAGGTGCATAGGGTAATCACACTATTATAAGTATGGCCATCCCCATACCAGACTGTATAAATATACAGGAAAGTAATATAACTTCCAATTGAGGTAACCGGTTAAGAGATACAACTCTTGGTGAAGAGTTGAGTTGGGACTCTATAAATAGAGTCCTATGAGAACACAAATTCTATTCCTACAATTTCAATATATGTACGTTAGTTTTACGTAATTGGGAGTGGGTGTTTTTCAAGTTCTCTTGATCTTCACAGGATTTCTACCCTAACGGGAGAAATCATTCCTGAGATTAATTATACAAGATCCTATGATCCTTTAGAATCCAATAGTTCGGCCACCCCAAGGGTCAAATCTAAAAAAAAAAAAAAAAAAAAAAAAAAAAAAAATTATTTATTTTTTTTGGCCCTTGGGGGTGGCCGAAGCCACTCCTAAGCTAAACTGAGGTGGTGGCCAGTCTGGGTTGGGCAGCCACCCCTTTTTATTTTTTTGATTTTTTTATTAATCTTTTTATATTTTGATTTTAATTTTAAGAATAATAAAAAATTACAAATGGCCATGTGCCTTTTGCCACATACGAATTAGATAGGCGAATTGTGAGAAATTTATTGCATTTAGCATTTCCCTTTACTATATACCTTTGTCCGTAGTCTAGCATCCAAGAGTTTCCTCGTAGTGGTATTCACATTCCATTGACTTGTTCCTTAAGTCATTCTCCCATTGTTACACTAATTTATAAGGCCTAAGTAGTATATGTTGTAACAATATCTCATGACATAAATTAACTAGTAATTAATTTGTGGTATGTCTCCATGTCTCTATTTATTGAATAAATAAGACACAAGGATTTGGGACCCTCATTAGAGGGCTTACAGCGAAATACTCATCACTTGCATAATAAAATAGTCGTCACTAACCCACATCAAGTAATAATAATCGGAGCAATTAAAAACATCATAACATAACTTATCATAATGATTGCACCAAATGTCTCAGTTTAGGTTCGATTATAAAGTTAAGTAACCCTAAGGGTCTCCCACTCAACTTTGTATAACTGACCTCGATCATATCTGCCAACACTTGGCAGTCTAAAAAACAATCTAGCGAGATCATCCAATGACATCCTCATGCTTGGGCACCCAAGCACCATCCCTAAAGAACACCCAACTGTAAAACAACTCAACGCATAAGTCCATGACTTAGTGAGTAAAGTACATCCAGAACATGTCATCATGCATGCAGTGAACTCAAGCAGTTTATAAAAAGATTAGTAAACCACATTCAATATTATAAAACAATGTCCTTGTTAAAAGAAATGCAAAAAATCATTCTAATCCAATATAATTATAGTATATAATATTTCACGTAAACAAGTTATAGTCAAACTTCATATGGCTTATTCGAATCCATAACCCCTTCTCGATAGGGTTTGTGCCTCCTAAAGGACCTCTGATACTACATCGGTGCCCTAATGAAACACAAGATAAAGCCATCATTAATGGCCTGACCAAGTCTAACCCCTGGTGATCCACACTATTTACAATGCCGCAGGACGTAACTACCACATGTTTATGGTAGCACTAGTCACTAACATCCATTGGATCTAATGCCAACAACATAAAAGTAAAATGTAGACCATATGGCTATTCCCATGTAATGGTAAGCCCATAACTGCCATCTGTACATAGCATGTTATGTTATACAATGCAATTAATCATCATCTCTTATATGCATGCACTTATAAAACTTACATTATGCAACATTCTATTTTAAAACGCTCTATTTACTCAAAAGATAGAGTTCACAATATTTGCAAAGCATTTCATGTGAGTATAAAGCATGCATGTTTTGGACATATAAAATTAGTATGTCATAAAAGGATGACAACAAGTATCTGTGTGAGCTTAACTCACCTTTATCGTAAAAGTTGTAGCGCCCCGACTTTACTTAATGAAAGGCGAAAGTGGAAATCTCCAATTCCCACTAAGCACTACTATTTCTTCCTCAATATCATCAGAGATTATAAATCTTGCAGCGGAATAAATTATTTTTTTCTTATATAACCCTTACAGAACACACCAGAGCTGATAATAAGACTTCTATATTAAACAGATTTTTACATTGTATTTTACATGATAAGAAACACACTAGTCAAAAGTGCCATAGACAGCACATAAGTAACTGTACAGCAAAAGTACCTAGAACATGTCTAACTATAGATACATTTCAAAAGATAGATATCTTCATGATATTCTACAACAAACTAAGGCACCAAAAAGCCTTATCCATAATAACCTAGGCAGGCATATGGATCATCTTCACCCTCTTCTACATCTGCATCAACATCTATGTAAATGTGGTGTAATTGTGGTGTATTACCACATTTACATAGGTGGATTAATGAGTCCACGATCTCAATAAGTGTAAGAATTACTGATATTTTCAATATGAGTCATCTTTTTCACAAATATCTCTAACATGGTGATTATAATAACAGCTACGTTAGGTTTTATAGACAGATTCGTTTTTGTATAATCCATAGCTGATAAGATAAGCACTGTAAAGCTATTTTGTAATAAAATCTACTTATCTTCTTTACACATTTTCTTTACTATGTACGACTTTATATTTATACATATGTGGATTTTACTTGTATCTCATAAAATGAATATGCATATAAATATAAAGAGGTAAAACAAATAAATCACAAAACATATAAATCACATTATTCAATGTATGTAATGCAATCTTTGGCTTTTTCGGCTTTCTAAAGGACTTGAATCTTTCGTTTACAGCTATCCGGAGACACCTACGGCTCCTCAGTTAGCACCTGGCTTCTTATTTTAACCTGAAAGGCTCCTTCAGCTTCCACCGTTAACATAAGAACATCTTATAATTTTACATTCAACTTTAGGAAGACAATAGGCTTCTTATTTAACCTGAGAGGCTCTTTCGGCTCCCACCGTTAACATTGAAAAACCTTCTTGCTTAATATTTAATTAATCTCTTATTCTCAATGTTCAATAATATGCAATAACATGTCTCTTAAAATCATTCTTTTGTTCTCATAATCATCTTCTTTCATTTCGCAACATATTTCACCGACACATGTAAAAATAATTGAAAGCATATAATCATGTTACTAACAAAATATTAAGGCTCATGTAATAATCATACTTCGAAAGCTTTATAAAATAATATCAGTCCCAATAAGTAGTTATACTTACTAAAATAGTATCATGCTCAGTAAGTAGCTATACTTACTTTTCATTGTAAACCGTCAAGTTGGATTCCCGCTCTAACCCTTGATTCTAATATTCACTGCATTTAGTGCGCCCGTACGCGACCATATATTAGTTTAAAATTATATTTAAAAGGCTAAAATAACGAACTCTTAATTTCTCCTTATGCTCTATACAAAATTGGACAGCATAACGACTATATAGCGTTACCACATTTTTTTATATGGGCATTACTACGGCATTAATATAATATTTATCTAAAACTTCTAATATTATTTGGGCATCACAACGGCGCTATTGTAAAATACCTAATAAAATTTAGGTAGCACAACGACGCATTTGTAATATTTACAAGGATGATTGAATATAATATCATTCCCTGAGATATTCAATCACACTTTCCCGAGCAATTTAGACATCATAATGACATAAATTAAATTCTAATAACTAAAATTGACGTAAATTAAGGATAAAAGAATTATATCTAACACTCCCACCTGAAGTAGCTCCAAAGCTTTAAGATTAAAGCTTATTACTATTATATATATATATTTCTCACTATTTAGAATCTCTCAGTAACCGACTCGTGAGAGAGGGAGAGAGCATTGCTGTGATTTGAAAAACACAAGCATCGCACGGCCTATTTATAGGCAAGGTTTGGGGACAAGGGTGGAATTAGCTGCAAAGAGTTCAAGCGGTGGAAAACAAAACTTGATTGCCGTTAATTTTTGTAGGCGTGGAATTTTCCAGAATTGGTTTGACTTGTTAGCGCAGCTTCCAAACCAACCCAATCCACACAATATCAAACATGAATCTTCTACTGTGTGTATAAAACCAGCTTTTGCAAAATCCACTCACCCACATCCACGTTTGCCACTTAGTAAAAATAATAATCTAATTAAATGAGTTATAACCTTAACTCTTATTTTTACCTACTATATATATATATATATATATATATATATATATATATATATCATTCAACTAATCCATTTTCTTTTTAAGTCTAATTAAATCTTGAGTAACAAATTATTAATAATGCGAATCAAAGCCTAGTTCAAACCAACTACTTCTCAAATTAAACTATAACATAAAATTAGATATCAAATATATTTTCCTAATATATTTGATTTAACTTAAGACCAAAGTTTATACTAAAGCATTCTTAGTCATCTTTAATAAATTCCTCGGACGTTACAAAAGTCCTCCTAGTAACCATCCTCGAACTCACCAACACCAAAATATGTAGCACCTCGGCTTTACTAGGAAAGCCGTAAGTGGAATTATTTAAATTTTCATGTGACACTACTACTTTTTCCTTACTAAATAACATAGCGGAAAACTAGTAATAAATTTTTCTTTTCTTTTTTATAACCAATACTCGCTGATAAATACATACCAGAGCTTCTATTATATATCATTATGACATCATAAACTTTATCCTTAATACAATGAGTCATATGTGTCATAAATACAACTAAACTAACCATACTAACTTATGACAGGATAGCTCTTCAAAAGTAGAAGCCTTTTGCAAGCCTGAAAGGTAAAAGTCTAATCAGGCATATGGATCCTCAGCGACAGTCTTTGGAATGACATCTATGGAATCATTATGGTTTTACAGGTAGAAGTGTGAGACTACGGCTCAGTAAGTTCAAGCAAACTGACCATTTATAATGTGAGCCGATCTTTATTTGAAAATCAATCTTATCACCAATATTTACTAAATAGCCATATATGTAGGGTTTTCACAAATAAGTTTTAATAAATGTATGGTGTTGTGCAAATTTATTTAACTCACAAGTGCACAAATTGAATGTAGTCAGTGGATTACAAGTGCGAGGTCGATCACACAAGGAATTGTGTTCTTGAAAGCAAATTTATATCTAAATCAATTGAACCCTAACCTAGTTCCAAATTTTGAGAGATTTTTGTTTGAATGAAAAATTAAAAGTATAAGCAATTTAAAGTGATTGTAATCTAATGATGAAGTACTAGGGTTTCGGAATCCGCACTAACAAATTCATAGCAACATAATTTCATGATCTATAATATTCCCCAAAGTTCTCACATGTAAATCTTAGGTTTGTTTTACTATTGCTTCAAAGAATTAATCAAAATATCCCATGTATCCATTGATAACCTAAATCACAAAAGAAATCCAATATTCAATCAAATCATTAACTGTATCAATAAATCACAAGAAAATATCTAATTTTTATCAAAACATCAATTGTATCGAGAGAATAAATCACAGGGGAAATTAAATTTTTAACAAAGAAAACCAAGCAATCAAATGTATTGAATAATCTTAAATCATCAAGTATATCTTTGAATCACAAAAGATATCAAAGAATTATTGAATCCAATTGATTAGAAGTAAAACAATAGGGCAATTAAACCATTAAATTGGGAAACATTACATACATGAAACAAAGTTGCTAATTATAAGTGAGGCTTTATCTTCAACCTTAGTTGAAGGTTTAGCCTCTCATGTTATTGAAAGACAAAACAAGATAAATTGAATTCATAATGGAAAATTATTGAGTACTTACAAATATAGAATCACAAAGTTGAGATCCAAAAACTAGGAAATCCTAAAACTCTCTTCCCTCTCCTCTGAAATCTCGAAATTCACAGCCTCTCTCAACTAATCTAAAGAGTTTTCTATTTATAGACCTAAAACTAGGTTTGCAAGTAGGATTAGAATTAAAACTCGTTGCCAGATCGGACATTGCACTCGATCGCACAATTCCTGCGCTCGAGCATGTAGCTTCCCCCTACCATGCAAACATGTGCACGGCTTAGCTTTCCAACGGGCGCATCTGCGCTCGATCTTGGGGCGCCGGGCTCGAGCGTAAATGCGCTCGATCGTAGTATCCGGCGCTCGATCATAGGTCCGATGGTAGCTTCTCCAAAATGCTCAACTTTATCATAAATCCTGCAGTTTTCCCATAGCAACCTATAAAACACTAAAGACACAGAACTAATCCAGAACATCAGATAATAACACAATTAAAGGATTAACACAAGTAAATTAAGGGGTCCAAATATGCAATATTTGGCACGCATCAAACACCCCCAAACTTAACTTTTGCTAGTCCCTTAGCAAAAAAAAAAAAAAAAAAAAAAAAAATGAAAAACAAAAACAAACAAAAACATAACCTCTTCGTGGGAGAAACAATTGCATTTTAGCATTATGTAAATTAAGCTTTTTTAAACCCCTAGGGTATCCCTTTAGGAGGACAAGTGGAAGTCTCGTGAGGGCTTAACATGAATGATACCCACAAACATTGTAGCACTATGTTGTTAACAAGAAAGAATTTTCACATAAACCATGGTTCTTGTTTATGAGCAAACTTTAAAAGACAAACACCATCATCACAGTCAAAAGCAAATCCAAAATCAATTCACTCATAAATGGATAATTGAAACCTCATATGTCCTGAAAAGTGCAAAGTGTAATTAGCATATAAATATGAGGCTTATAGCTTAAACTCAAGACAAATTCCATGAAATTTGTAAGAATCCCTAACAGATGAAATGACCAAGGCAAGATATGCATTTATTTATTTATTTTTTTTACAGGCTCTACAATGTCTAACTCCCTTAAGCTTTCTAATTGACATATGTAACAAGTGTTAGGCCAATGACTCCCAAGCCAGGTGGCTTTAGGGCACTAGATGTAAACATCCCTAAGGGATTATTAACTTAAGTAAAAAAGGTTACGAAGTCAGATTAGCCATATCATAAATCAACTAGAACTTCACACCTTTTGACGCGAATACTCAATGCTTAATGAGACAAGAGGTCCGGTTACTCAGCGGAAAACTCAACATGATCTTTCTTTTCTTTTTCCTTCTCTTTTTTTATTTTTTATTTTGTTTATATCTTGCAAGCCAAGGTTATTCATCAATAGGTCATCCAACAAATCTCAAAGGAAAAAGCTTAAGCTAAAACATCATACCTCACTGAAAACATGCTAATGTGCTCATAAAAATTTATCTCAAAACAAGTGAAATCTCTTTTACCCAAAAATATGTCAAAGAACTCAGACTCCTAATGACATAATGATGTGTTCAATCCTTTAAGCAAGCCAATGAAATGCAAACCACAGTTAGTTTAACTCAACTTGACAACAACATAGCACAAAATGTTTTTTATTTTTTTCAAAAAATTTTAACACAAAAAGACAAATAAAACTAAACAACAAAAAGACAAATAAAACTAAACAAATAAGAGCAAAAATAAACAGACAAAGTGTTTTTCCATACTCCCAAACTTGAATTACACATTGTCCTCAATGTGGGCAAAAATACAATACCAAGAGGTGCAGCGAACCAGAGTGAGCAAAGAGACGACCCCCAAACTTACTCGTGAACACACCCGTCCTGAAAACACAAAAATAACAAAAATAAACATAAACAAAACAAAAACATATAAATAAAAATAAAAGGAAAGAGGAGTGCCTCCCATAAGCGCTAAGTTTACCGTCTTCAGCCAGACTTTTCACTGCCGACGATTAAGTAGATGACGTAGGATCTTCCAAGGGCAATTCCTCTATCTCCAGAATCTCCAATTCCAAGAACGGCTTCAATCGCTGACCATTGACCTTGAGAGTACTTCCATTCTTAGGATCCTCGATCTCGATGGCTCCATGAGTAGAAATGCACGCAGTATGAATGGTCCAGTCCATCGGGATTTGAGCTTTCCTAGAAACAAATGCAAACGTGAGTTGTAAAGGAGGACTTTCTGACCAACTTCAAATGATCTTCTCAAAATGTCTTGGTCATGAGTCTTCTTCAGTTGAGCTTTGTACCGCTTGGCACAGTCATAGGCATCATTCCTCAATTCGTCTACTTCATCTAGTTGTAGCATCCTTTGATCGCCAGCCTTGGTGAGACTGAAATTCAGCTGCTTGATAGCCCAATAAGCCCGGTGCTCCAGTTCCACTAGAAGGTGTCAAGCCTTGCCATACATGATTCGATAGGGAGACATGCCAATTGGAGTCTTGAATGCAATCCGGTATGCCCACAAAGCGTCATTGAGTCGAAGAGACCAATCCTTCCTTGTCGGGATCACAGTCTTCTCTAATATTCTCATGATTTCTCTGTTGGATATTTTAACTTGCCCACTTGTCTGAGGATGGTAGGGAGTTGCAACTTTATGAGTGATGCCATATTTCTTCATGGGTTGCTAAAAAAATCGGTTGCAGAAATGCTTCCCCCCCATCTCTAATGATGGCACGTGGTGTCTTGAAACGTGGGAACAAATTTTTCTTCAGAAATTGCAGCACGACTCTATGATCATTAGTTTTGCATGCAATGGCTCCACCCACTTCGAAACATAATCCACTGCCACAAGGAAGAAAAGGTACCCATAAGAATTAGGGAATGGTAATGTGGTATTTTTGTGACCAAAAATATCAATTATAAGAGTACCACTCGCAATAGTACGTGATGTGGTATTGTTGTGACCACAAATTTCAATTATAAAAATAACCACTCGCAATAGGACGAATCTTTGTAGGATACGGCTATAGAGAGGGTGTCGAACCTCAAGGACTGCAGGGGTTTTATTATCAAAATTTGAAATATCAAAATTAACTTAATTAAAAAGAGAATTGATTTGATTTTCTTTAAAGCGAAAGTACAGGAAAATAAAAGAGATTTAAAATAAGAGAGAGAATGTAAGGTATTGACTTCACCTCTATCTGCACAACAATGGCTAATCATAATTAATCCCAGAAATTCATTCTATGCATGTTATAAATAAACAAGAAACTACCTTATTAAAGAATAAGCATAATCTATCTTTGGTTGGCACGGATCGTCCACCTAACCACTAAGATGCGGTACTACCCGTCTTCCCTAGGTATAAATTATCAAATTCTTTAACAGGATACATATAATCAATGAATAAGTGTAACCCATCTTCGGTTGGCACGGATTGTCTACCTAAATTACATTAAACTAGGGTGTAGTACAATCCGTCTTCCCTAGGCATGGCCTATCAAATCCTATTGATCATATGTCAATTAAACCCATTGTATAACCATCATTCTCATAATCACAGAAAACAAGAATGATTTGAGATCAATAAAAGTAAAATACTTTCTAAGACAAGAGAAGAATTTTACAAATATTGATTTTGAAATTTAAGAACAATTGCATTTAATATGAAGAACATAAATCAATTGTAGAAATCCTCATAGTTCTACAATCAACATGCATAAATTGAAAATGTAAAAATTAAATACAATCAAACCATTGTGCTGGGATAAGGTTACATCAACACCCCACGAAGGGGTTTAGCCGCTCATGATCTTCTAAGCTCCAAAGACAATTTTCTGATTTCTAGCTCTAGGAAGTGGTGTGTTTGTTTAGAATGTTTAGAGCCCTATTTATAGGGATTAGGAGAACCCTAAAATCCCTAGAAACCCTCAAAAAACCGTAATTCAGTCTCCCAGTCGGATTGGGAGACCTAGAAAAACTTTCCTTCTCAATTTCGGAGTCTGTTTTGCCTCTGGCGCTCGTGTGCGCTCGAGCGCACTGTAGCTGCGCTCGAGCATACTGTAGCTACAGTAACATGCTACAGTAATTTGCTACAGTCCCCCCTGCTACAGTATTTTGCTACAGTGCCACTACAGTACTTGAATTGCATTTTGAGCGCAAAAACAACGATTTTCTTTGTATCTTTATTAAACACCTGAAAACACAAAAGCAAAACAAAATCAAACAAATAACAACGCTAAGAAATTAACATATGCAAATTAAGGGGCTTGAATGTGCAACATTCGGCGCTTATCACACCCCCAAACTTACATATTGTTAGTCCCTTAGCAATACAAAACAGAAAATAAACTGAAAAATAAAAAGATAAATCCATCTTTCGTGGGATATACGATTGCATTTAGCATATGCAACAAGCCTTTTAAATCCCTAGGTATTCCCTAGAGGACGAGTGAAGTCTCGTGAGGGTTTTCCAGGAATGATACCCACAAACATTGTCATCATTATGTCATTCAAATGGATAAAGCATCACAAAAATAATGGTTTTCATTCATTAGCAAGCTTAAAATTATAAACTCCATCTTCAAAATTCCAAAGAATTTACAAGTCAAATCACTTACAAATGGCAAATTGAGATACACTAATTTCAATTAGTGCAAAGTAAACTAACACATAGTCATGAGGCTTCAAAATAATTCCAATATGAATGAATCACCATCTCAGAATTCATTGGACTTCATATCAAATGAAACAACCAAGGCATACAATTTTTTTTTTAAAGGCTTTGTAATGCTTAGCTCCCTTAAGCTTTCTAGTTGACTCATGTATCGAGTGTTAGGCCAATGTCTCCCAAACCAAATGGCCTTAGGGCATTAGGTGTAAAGACACCCCTAAGGACTTACTAACTCGAGTAAAAAATGCTACGAAGCTAAGCTAGCCATTTTATTAATCAACCCAAAAATTTCACTTTTTGACGCGAACACTCATTGCTTAATGAGGCAAGAGGTCCGGTTACTCAGCGAAAAATTCAAACTTGATTTTTTTATTTTATTTTATTTTATTTTTTTTATACATATATAGCATGCCAAAGTTATTCATCTAATATGTCACGCAATAGAATTCAAGACATTGAAAACAAACATAATTGGTCTCAAAATTCATACCTCATAGACATGTGCTAGTGTGCTAAAGATAGATTTAAATTGAAACAAGAAGCATCTCATGTTGCCAAAAGTAAGTAACAAGACTTAAAATCCCTAAGTCATATGATCATGTGTTCAGAACTTTAAGCCTATCAATGAAATTTAAACAAAAATCAAAGCTCAACCATATGCTTAATAATGACATAACAACAAAAATGGACTGTGTTTTGTTTTTCCATACCCCCAAACTTGAATCATACATTGTCCCCAATGTATGGATAGAACTAAAGAATAAGATCAAAAGTATAGGAATACCTGAATGAGCAGATGTGGGCATATCATACCCCCAAACTTGAATGCAAAAACACATGTCCTAAAAATGTGATACTCCAACCAAATACCAATCAAGTGCACACATTGTTGTAAAAATATAAACAAAGAATGGAGCAACAATGGATAAAATAAACCTGGATGGAGATCATGTGCCCTGGTGGAGTGAGGAGTCAAGCGCACAGGGCCTGCACTCGATCTTATGAAACTAACTCATCTAGTCAAAATATATGGAATCTGCCAAGTCAACGGAATCCATATCCTTGATGCGCGCAGTGTTCTCTGACCCTTAAGTTTAAATTTGAAGCACCAATCTTTTCTTCTCTTAGACCAAAGAAAATAAATTTTACCCACAAATGGGTAATTCCAAATGTCAGCATATCGAGGTAGATCCTTCTGAGTATTCCCAAACAATTTCTCATCCGAAAAGGAATCATGAATTGGAATAAAATGGGGAGAATACTTGGGGAGTTTTTCTACATTAATGGTCTCTTTTTGCTCGTCTAACAGCCCTAACAGACTACCCTCCTGGCCTCTTGGTAAGTCATAAGAAATAATGACCGGGATAGTGTCATCTGTCCCAAAAAATGAAGATTTCAGATTACCTGGAACAGGGGCTTGGGGCTCATATGGCATCTCGGGAATAGGAGGTGATGGTGAAGAAGCCTTAGTGCTCGCTTCCTTGCTTTTTTCCCGATGTAGATCCTGTGGGACCTCAATTTGCTCCTCCTTCCTTTCTTCCACGGGGTTTTTGACCACCTCTCCACTCCTCAGTGTGGTGATAGCTTACGCATGACAAGAAGTACCTTCTTCCTCCATGTAGTGTCCATCAGGATTGGCCACCGGCTGACTTTGAAACTCTTCTTCTTCCATCCTATTGAGGTGGTTGATGATTTGTTCAACATGAGCTTCCATCCTGGCGTCTATCTCGGCGAAGAATTGAGGGGTATAAAGTTCATGTTGAGATTTCACCGTCTGCTTTATCTCGCCTCCCAGCTCACTCATCATTTTTAGCATCCGATCCTCAAAATTAGAATCTAAGGGAGGTGGTGTGGCCTGGTATTGTTGTTGTGAAGGCCAGTAGATGGGAGATGGCTCCTCTTGATATTCTTGAAAGTCAGAACCCATCGGAGGAGGTGGTTCGGTTTGGTATATCTGTTGTGGAGTTGCTTGATATGGAGGAGAATAGGATTGATCATTGAATTGAGGATATGCCTGATGGTATAGTTCATGACATTGTGGAGCATAATTCCCAGGAGCTTGAGTTTGCCACGAGAGATTAGACTGGTTGCTCCACGTCGGGCTATAGGAATCAGAATAATGGCCATTTCCCGGTCTAGAGAACGGTCTGTTCATATGCTCATAAGAATAATTAGAAAATTGTCCCGCTGTAGGACAATCTCTAATATGATGATAAGGACTATAGCAATATGAACATGGTCCATGGGGTGTTGGAATGCCTCCCCACATGAACTAAACTAATATAATTAACATAAAATAACAACAGAAAAATAAAAATAAAAACTCACAAACGGCCTTTAGGTGCGCTGGAAATTTGGAAGCCGACTACTGCTAATGCGCTCGATCGCATGGCAGAGTACGCTCGAGCCTACTGCCGCAGATAGGTGTGAGCACAGGAGTGGAGGGATCGAGCGCAAAAGGTGGAGTGCGTACATGCACTCGATCGCAGTCACAGTGAAGGCAGCTACGGACCTGTTTGCAAATTCTAAAATAAAACAAAAACAAAACACAAACAGAATTAAAATTAGCAGAAAAATGAATTATTAAGCTAAAATCAATCCTTAAATTGTGACAATACAACCGTTAAGCAGTCCCCGGCAACGGCGCCAAAAATTGATGTGGTATTTTTGTGACCAAAAATATCAATTATAAAAATAACCACTCGCAATAAGACGAATCTTTGTAGGATACGGCTATACAGATGGTGTCGAACCTCAAGGACTGCAGGGGTTTTATTATTAAAATTCGAAATATCAAAATTAACTTCATTAAAAAGAGAATTGATTTGATTTTCTTTAAAACTAAAGTACATGAAAATAAAATAGATTTAAAATAAGAGAGAGAGTGTAAGGTATTGACTTCACCTTTATCCACACAACAATGGCTAATCATAATTAATCCCAGAAATTCATTTTATGCATGTTATAAATAAACAAGAAACTACCTTATTAAAGAATAAGCATAATCTATCTTTGGTTGGCACGGATCGTCCACCTAACCACTAAGATGCGATACTACCCGTCTTCCCTAGGTATAAATTATCAAATTCTTTAACAGGATACATATAATCAATGAATAAGTGTAACCCATCTTCGGTTGGCACGGATTGTCTACCTAAATTACACTAAACTAGGGTGTAGTACAATCCGTCTTCCCTAGGCATGGCCTATCAAATCCTATTGATCATATGTCAATTAAACCCATTGTATAACGATCATTCTCATAATCACAGAAAACAATAATGATTTGAGATCAATAAAAGTAAAATACTTTCTAAGACAAGAGAAGAATTTCACAAATATTGATTTTGAAATTTAAGAACAATTGCATTTAATATGAAGAACATAAATCAATTGTAGCAATCCTCATAGTTATACAATCAACATGCATAAATTGAAAATCTAAAAATTAAATACAATCAAACCATTGTGCTTGGATAGGGTTACATCAACACCCCACGAAGGGGTTTAGCCGCTCATGATCTTCTAAGCTCCAAAGCCAATTTTCTGATTTTTAGCTCTAGGAAGTGGTGTGTCTGTTTACAATGTTTAGAGCCCTATTTATAGGGATTCGGAGAACCCTAAAATCCCTAGAAACCCTCAAAAAACCGTAATTCAGTCTCCCAGTCGGATTTGGAGACCTAGAAAAACTTTCCTTCTCAATTTCGGAGTTTGTTTTGCCACTGGCGCCCGTGTGCGCTCGAGCGCACTGTAATTTGCTACAGTCCCCTACTACCGTAATTTGCTACAGTGCCCGCTACAGTAACTGCTACAGTCATGAATTGCATTTTGAGCCCCAAAACAATGATTTTCTTTGTATCTTTATTAAACACTTGAAAACACAAAAACAAAACAAAATCAAACAAATAACGATGCTAAGAAATTAACATATGCAAATTAAGGGGCTTGAATGTGCAACATTCGGCGCTTATCAGTACGAATCCCATAGGATAGGGCTATATTGAGGGTGTCGATCCTCAAGAATTGTAGGGGTTTTATTTTCAAAATTTGAAAGATTAAAATTAACTTAATTCAAAAGAGAATGATTTGTGTGTGTTAATTTAAAGTGTGTAAAATAAACGAAAATAAAGAGAGTAAATATATGAGAGAGAGAGTAGGGTATTGACTTCACCACTATTCGCACATCAATGGTTAACCATATTTAATTCTAGCAATTCATTCTATGCATGTTATAATTGAAACAAGAAAAGATATTATTGAAGAATAAAAATAATTCATCTTATGTTAGCACAGATCGTCCACCTAACCACTAAGATCTGGTACGACCCGTCTTGCCTAAGTATGAATTATTTAATTCTTTAATAAGTTTCATACAATCAATGGAATAGCATAACCCATCTTCGGTTGGCACAGATCGTCTACCTAAATTACACTAAACTAGGGTGTAGTACGATCCGTCTTTCCTAGGTATGGTCTATCTAACCTATTGATTGCATGTCAATTAAGAACCATTGTATAACTATCATTCTTATAATCACATAAAATAAGAATGATTTGAGTTCAATAATAGTAAAGTACTTTCTAAGACAAGATAAGAATTTTACTAATATTGAGTTGAAAATTAAGAACAATTGCATTTAATATGAAGAACATAAATCAATTGTAACAATCCTCAGAGTTATACAATCAACATGCATAAATTGAAAAAACTAGAAATTAAATACAATCAAACCATTGTGCTTGGAAAGGGTTACATCAATACCCCACAATTGGTTTAGCCGCTCATGATCTTCTAAGCTCCAAAGACAATTTACTGAATTTTTAACGCTAGGAAGCGGTGTGTCTGTTTACATTGTTTAGAGCCCTAATTATAGTGATTAGGAGAACCCTAAAAACCCTGGAAAAGACGGAGGTCAGTCTCCCAGAATATGTTTGATCTCCCGGTTAGAAACTTCTACTTGGCCACTTGTTTGAGGATGGTAAGGAGTGGCTACCTTGTGTGTGATGGAGTACTTGAGAAGCAAGGTTTAGAAAAACCGGTTGCAAAAGTGTCTACCTCCATCACTGATGATGGCCCGAGGAGTACCAAATTTGCTGAAAATGTTGGCTTGGAGGAACTTTACCACAACCTTGTGATCATTGGTCTTGGTGGCAATGGCTTCTACCCACTTAGAGACATAATCCACTCCTACCAAAATGTACTCATATCCACAAGACGATGGGAAAGGTCCCCTGAAGTTGATACCCTAGACATAAAAAATTTCAACAATGAGGATGGGGCTTAATGGCATCATCTCCCTCCGAGATATAGTTCCTAGGCGTTGACATCTCTCACAAGCTCGGCAAAATTCATAGGCATCTTTGAACAAGGTTGGCCATGTGAATCCGCATTGTAGAACCTTGGCTACTGTCTTTTTAGCACTGAAGTGTCCTCCACAAGCTAGAGAATGACAGAATGTGAGAATACTGGAAAATTCACTCTTAGGGACACAACGTCGGATGATCTGATCAGCACAATACTTGAATAACTCCGGATCTTCCCAAAAATAGAATAGAACTTGCTTGAAGAAACGGTCATTATCTTGCTTAGACCAATGAGAAGGAATCCTACCTATGGCTAGATAATTGACAATATCGGTATACCACGGCGGATTTCTCGGAGTAATTTCAAATAGTTGCTCATCCAGGAAAGAGTCATGAACAAGAACCAGCTGAGGTGTCTCAAACAAAATCCGTGACAGATGGTCGGCAACAACAGTCTCAGTGCCTTTCTTGTCCCGAATCTCAATATCAAATTCTTGCAGAAGTAGTATCCAGTGGATCAACCGGGGCTTTGTTTCCTTCTTGGCTAGCAAATGTCACAGAGCAGCATCATCAGAATAAATGATTACCTTGGACCCCAGAAGATATAAGCAGAATTTGTCCAAGGCAAAGACCACGGCTAGCAATTCTTTCTCGGTGGTTGTGTAATTGACTTAGGCATCCATTAGAGTCTTGCTAGCATAATAGATGACATGAGGGAGCTTACCTACCCGCTGTCCCAATACTGCACCCACAACATAGTCAGATGCATCACATATGATTTCAAAGGGCAAAGACCAGTCAGGAGGCTGCATGATAGGGGCAGAAGATAACAGAGACCGAAGCTTCTGGAATGCCTCTTGACATGCTTCATCAAAGTGAAAAGGGGCATCCTTGGCAAGTAAGCTACACAAGGGCCTTGAAATTTTACTGAAATCCTTGATGAAGCGGCGATAGAAGCCGGTATGCCCTAGGAAAGAACAAATCTACTTCACTGAAGTGGGTGGCGGTAAATTCTCAATTAGCTCAACTTTGGCCCGGTCCACCTCAATACCTCTTTTGGATACTATGTGGCCCATAACGATACCTTCTTGCACCATGAAGTGGTTTTTCTCCCAACTTAAAATTAGGTTAGTTTCTTGGCAACGTTGAAGCACAAGTGAAAGATTATGGAGACATTTATCAAAAGAAGAACCAAAAACAGAGAAGTCATCCATAAATACCTCCAAAATTTCTCCACCATGTCGGAGAAGATAGACATCATACATCTCTAGAATGTGGTAGGTGCATTGCATAATTCGAAGGGCATGCGTCGGTAAGCAAAGGTGCCAAATGGACATGTGAACGTCGTCTTCTCTTGGTCTTGGGGATCAACAGCTATCGGATTATACCCAGAATAGCCATCTAGGAATCAATAGTAGCTTTGGACAGCAAGATGCTCCAAAATTTGATCAATGAATGGAAGCGGGAAGTGATCCTTCCAGGTATGGGAGTTGAGCTTTCGGTAATCGATGCAAACATGCCATCTCGTGGTTGTGCACTGCAGAACCAACTCTCGAGCTGAGTTCTCAACGACGGTGATGCCGAATTTCTTTGGAACCACTTGAGTGGGGCTCACCCATTTGCTATCTGAGATGGGGTAGATGATGCCTGCATCAAGTAACTTGACTACCTCTTTCATGTTGGGATTCAGCCAGCGCTGTGCCTCACAGGAGGGTCGAGCATCTTCTTCCAAATGGATCTGGTGCATACAGATGGAGGGGTTGATGCCTTTCAAATCTGCCGTGGTCCATCCAATGGATTCTTTATGCTCCTTTAACACTGCTAGCAAACTGTCCTCTTGGTCCTTTTGAAGGTCTGAAGCAATGATGACTGGCAAAGTGTTATTAGATCCAAGAAATGCATACTTGAGCTTTGCTGGCAGGGGCTTCAACTCAAGCTTCGGTGGAGACTCTAGGGAGGGAACCGGAGGAGTGCTTGATGTCACAGGTAGGGGCTCCTTCGGTACTCTCCATGGATGGAAGTCTGCACTTGCGGCTGTCTCTAGCAAATCATGGACCTCTTTGATGTACTGGTTGGTGTTGAACTCTTCAAAGTCGAAGTGAGTCAAGCAGGCTTCCACTGGATCTTGGGTCAATAGACTAGGTAGTGAATCTTCTACATATTCTTCAATGCTGTCCAAAAAGAAACACTAATTTTGATCAGGAGCATGTTGGAATGCAGTAAAGATATTCAACCAAACCTTCATATTGCCAAATGAGATCTCCATGACTCTAGTTCGACAATTGATGCATGCATTAGCTGTGGCTAAGAAAGGATGCCCAAGGATGACAGGAATCAACTATCAAGATTGGGCACAGGCTCAGTGTCAAGCACTATAAAGTCGACTAGGAAGAAAAATTTATCCACCTGGATGATCACGTCTTCTACAATCCCTCTAGGCTTCTTAACAGACCGATCAGTTAGCTGTAGAATCACTGTGGTGGGCTTTAACTCCCCTAGGCCAAGTTGCTGATATACTAAATATGGAAGTAAATTCACACCAGCTCCCAGATCTAGGAGTGCCTTATCAATTTCCCTATGTCCGATGACGCATAAAATTGTAGGAGCCTCGGGGTCCTTAAACTTCGGAGGAGTGTTGTGCTTAATCAAGGAACTCACTTTCTCAGTAAGAAGCACTTTCTTGGGGATGTTATTTCTGGTTTTCCTCTTTTGAGTACATAAGTCTTTAAGGAACTTGGCATAGGCAGGCACTTGTGCGATGGCATTAAGAAGGGGAAGATTGATTTTTACCTATTTGAACACCTCCATCATTCCTTGTATTTTCTCTCCTTGTTTCCTAAAGTGGGAAGGTGCCTTGAGACGTTCTGGGAAGGGGGCTCGTGGTTCATATGGAATCTCTGGAGTGGGAGCTGCTGATGATGAAGCCTCATTGCATACTTGCTTACATTTATCATTCTGCAGAATTTGGGCAACCTCCGTTTGCTCATCTTTTTTCTCCTCCACATGATTGTCAACTATTCTTCCGCTTCGCAATGTGGTGATGGCTTGAACTTGCTGATGATATGAAGTGCCCTTATCTACCATGTAGTGCCCCTTAGGATTTACCACTGGCTGACTTGGAAGCTTTCCTTCGTCCCTTCTGTTGAGAGTGTTGGCAAGTTGTCCAACTTGAGCTTCCAGCTTGGCAATGGATTGAGAATGTGAGTTCACTATCTCTTGTTGAGATTTTACTGTCTGATTTATCTCTCCCACCTGGCCAGTCAGCTCACTCATCATTTTCAGCATCCGATCCTCAAAATTAGAATCAGAGCGTGGTAGTATGGCCTGGTATTGTTGCTGTGGAGGCTAGTAAGTGGAATGAGGTTGGTAGGGCTGCCTGTTGGATTGAGCTTGATTATGTAGCCTTGGGGCTGAGTCGCCTGAATTTGGATTCTTCCATGAGAAATTTGGATGATTTCTCCACCCGAGATTATAGGCATTGGAATACGGATCGTTACCCGGTCTGGAGAAAGCTGCATTAACCTTCTCATTAGTAACATCAGTATAATTTCCAGCAACAGGGCAGTTATTTATATGATGCATAGGACTAGTGCAAAATGAGCAAGGTTCATGTGGTGTGTGCGAGCAGTATTAGGAGCAAAACCAGCAGTCATCAAAACTTGATCTAGCTTTTTGGTGATAGCCTCAACTACTTGGGTGGCCATATTTGGTGAATGTCCTGCTTCATACAGACTCTTTGTCTTAAGTGCTTTAGATGCTGGTGCCCTTCGTCTGGTGGAAACCTGCTGAAGAGAATTATTACTTAAATTTTCAAACATAGTCCATGCTGCATCTTCACTTTTTAACATGAATGTTCCCCCACAAGATGCATCTACCATTTTTCTATTGGACCCAGTCAGACCATCATAGAAACATTGCACTAGCTACCATTTTGGGACAGCGTGGTGTGGGCATGATCTAAGTAAGTCCTGCAGCCTATCCCAAGTCTCATGGAAATCTTCTCCCTCATATTGGGAGAAGCAAGTGATAGCTCTCCTAGTGTCATTGGTCATTCCTATGGGAAAATACTTCTTAAGAAATTCTAGCTGCAATTGAGCCCAAGAAGTGATAGAGTTGGGTGCTAAGGACTGGAACCAATGTTTGGCTTTTTCCTTGAGGGATAAAGGAAAAAGACGAATCCTTAGGGCATCCTCAGTGAATCCCGTCATTTTAATGGTAGAACAAATTGCTTCAAAATCACTGAGGAAGTCATAAGGGTTTTCGGTGCTATGCCCTAGGAAAGAAGGTAAATTTTGTATAATGCTAGGCTTAATTTCATAATGGGTTGCCGTAACATCCGGTAGCCGGAGACGTGGGGGTAGAGTAAGTGGTAGGGAGATAATGATCTCTCAAAGGCACGTGGTTAGCTTCGCCCATGGTCTCAGTGGGACTCGCTTCTAGCAAATTAGGAGTCCTTTCGGATCTAATTCGTCTAAGAGTGCGTTAAAGTTCAAGGTCGCAAGGAATTAATGGAAAAGACAAAGAACAGCGACCTAGCATGAAAAAACAGAAAGTAAAAAAAAGAAAAACTAAACTAAAACAAAAAATTAAAGCTCATAAACGGCCCTTAGATGCACTAGGGTTTTGGATGCAGGCTAATGCTGGTGTGCTCGATCGCACGGAAGGGTGCACTCGAGCATACTGCCGTAGATGGGTGCAAGCACAGGAGGGGAGGGTGCACTCGTCCGTGCGCTCGATCGCAATCACAGAGAGGGCAGCTACGAACCTGTTTGAGAATTCTTAAAAAAAATAAATAAAACAAAACACAAAAACATAATTAAAGTTAGCAACGTAAAACAGAAAAATAGATTATTAAGCTAAAATTTATCCTTAAAATTAGATAATGAAACCGTTAAGCAGTCTCCGGCAACGGCGCCAAAAATTGATGTGGTATTTTTGTGACAAAAAATATCAATTATAAAAGTACCACTCGCAATAGTACGAATCCCGTAGAATAGGGCTATATTGAGGGTGTCGATCCTCAAGAACTGCAGGGGTTTTATTATCAAAATTTGAAAGATTAAAATTAACTTAATTCAAAAGAGAAATATTTGTGTGTGTTAATTTAAAGTGTATAAAATAAACGGAAATAAAGAGAGTAAATATATGAGAGAGAGATAGGGCATTGACTTCACCACTATCCGCACATCAATGGTTAACCATATTTAATTCTAGCAATTCATTCTATGTATGTTATAATTTAAACAAGAAAACACATTATTGAAGAATAAAAATAATTCATCTTATGTTAGCACAGATCGTCCACCTAACCACTAGGATGTGGTACGACCCGTCTTCCCTAAGTATGAATCATTTAATTCTTTAATAAGTTTCATACAATCAATGGAATAGCATAACACATCTTCGGTTGGCACGGATCGTCTACCTAACTTACACTAAACTAGGGTATAGTATGATCCGTCTTTCCAAGGTATGGTCTATCTAACCCTATTGATTGCATGTCAAGTAAGAACCATTGTATAACCATCATTCTTATAATCACAGAAAATAAGAATGATTTGAGTTTAATAATAGTAAAGTATTTTCTAAGACAAGATAAGAATTTTACTAATATTGAGTTGGAAATTAAAAACAATTGCATTTAATATGAAGAACATAAATCAATTGTAGCAATCCTCAGAGTTATATAATCAATATGCATAAATTGAAAAACTAGAAATTCAATACAATCAAACCATTATGCTTGGAAAGGGTTACATCAATACCCCACAATTGGTTTAGCCGCTCATGATCTTCTAAGCTCCAAAGACAATTTATTGAATTTTTAACTCTAGGAAGTGGTGTGTCTGTTTACAATGTTTAGAGACCTATTTATAGGGATTAGGAGAACCCTAAAAACCCTGGGAAAGTCGGAGGTCAGTCTCCTAGTCGTGTA
>NC_081544.1:18709617-18769255 GCF_901000735.1 Corylus avellana
TCTAAACTTATTCGAAGCAAACACTACAGCCAACAACTCCTTTTCAGTGGTGGAGTAGTTCAACTGTGCATCATTCAGAGTCTTGATGGCATAGTACATGACATGCAGAAGTTTCTCCACTCTTTGTCCCAAAACGGCTCCCACAGCATAATTGGAGGCATCACACATTATCTCGAACAGCACTCCCTAATTAGGTGGCTGAATGATTGTTGTAGAAGTTAAGATCTTCTGCAGAATCTCAAAGGCTGTCTGGCACTTGTCATTAAAATCAAACGGAATATCTTTTGCTAGCAAGTTACAGAGGGGTCTTGCTATCTTGCTGAAGTCCTTGATGAATCTTCTTTAGAACCCAGCATGTCCCAGAAATGACCGAATCACTTTTACTGTCCATAGGGGTGGAAGGTTGGAGATCAGATCGACCTTGGCTTTGTGAACCTCGATACCTTTGTGGGAAATAACATGCCCCAAAACAATCCCTTGTTTTACCATGAAGTGGCATTTTTCTCAATTTAGAACCAGATTCGTCTCCTTACACTGTACTAACACCATGGTGAGGTGATGCAGACACTCCCCAAATGACGAAGCGAAGACTGAGAAATCATCCATAAAGATCTCCAATTCACGCTCAACCATATCTAAAAAGATGCTGATCATGCATCACTGAAAAGTAGCAGGTGCATTACACAACCCAAACGGCATATGGTGATAGGCAAACATATCGAAAGGACAGGTGAAAGTAGTCTTCTCTTGGTCTTCAGGGTCCAGTGGAATTTGGTTGTAGCCAGAGTAGCCATCAAGGAAGCAGTAGTAATCATGGCCAGCCAATCTCTCCAACATCTGATAGATGAAGGTAGAGGAAAGTGGTCTTTTCTTGTCACGACATTTAACTTCCTATAGTTAATGCACACTCTCCACCCTGAATGCACATGAGTTGGGACCAACTCATTTACCTTGTTCTTGATCACTGTAATCCCTGCCTTTTTTGGCACCACATGAATGGGACTACCCATTTGCTGTCAGAGATCGGGTATATGATTCTCGCATCTAGAAGTTTAATTACCTCAGCTCGAACTACCTCTTTCATGGCCGGATTCAACCGTCTCTATGGCTCGAGAGAGGTTTTAGCATTTTCTTCCAAGTGAATCTTATGCATCACTACTGCAGGGATGATTCCTTTTATGTCTTCAATTGACCACCCGATTGCTTCTTTATGCTCTCTCAAGACATCTAGTAGCTTCTGTTCTTGATCATTATCCAGGTTAGCAGCAATGATCACTGGTAGAGATTCCGTAGGATCCAGATACTTGTACTTCAGGGTTTCTGGTAGAGGCTTCAACTCCCGCTTGACAAGCTCAACTACTAATGAAGATGGATCAGGGGATGATGTCTTAGTAATTTCTTCAGTCTTAGTCTCTATCTCAGGAGTTGAGTCCAACAAGGCGTTAGCTTGTTCCAATAATGTATCCAGGTCAAAGTCACCTCCCAATGCAATGTTAAGTGTCAAAAATATTCATATTTTAGCCCTTAACTTATATTTGTTAATTTCTTAGTCTTGTTAATTTATGCCATTTTAGTTCTTTTATGTGTTTTCTATGTTTTTGTAGGCTTTTGGAAGAAAATGAAGCAATTCTGGAAGTATCGGGCTTAAAGAGCAAATTTGGGAAAAGTTGGAGGCTCTGGTAGTGCGATCGATTGCAGAGGACCTACAATCGAGCGCATTACAAGCAAAAGGACCAGACAGGCGCAAGGCGTGCGCTCGTGTGCACAAGTAGTAGCCTCGATCGCACCTGCGATCGAGCACCCAACACCAAAGATCAATCGCAGTCTTGCGATCGAGCGCACACGGGATGCGATTGAGCGCACCTGTGTGTGAGGAGCAAGTCAGCTGCAACCCTATTCTAGAAAGTGTTTTCTTTTAGGGTTTTGAAGCCTTGTGCAAACAATGGCTCAAACCCTACGATGTTTAGGATTTCTAGAGTGTTCCTAAGGCCTATAAATAGACCCTTAAACCTTTAGAATGGAGACACAATTTCAAGGAAACAAGTTTTTGAATTGGAGGCTACTTCAAGGAGTCGTTTTTGGCTCTTTCTTTCCCTTTTCTTTTTAGTTTTATTTTAATTAATGTTTTCTTTTCCTCCAAAAACCTATAAAACAAAGAAAATACAAAAAGGAAATAAAATAGCATAAACTAACAAAACTAAGGAATTAACAAATATAAGTTAAGGGCTAAAATATGAATATTTTGGCACTTATCACTTCGCCCAACATAGAGAAACATACATACCAGGGATACATGTCATACCTCACAAAAAAAAGAAAAATATGCTAGTGTGCTTGTTTGGATCAAATCAAACAGATGAATTCTCACATGCCTAAAGTAAGTAACCAAACTTAGAAACTCTTTCATCAGATCATGTGTTCCCAATTTTAAACTCGCTAATGAAAATCAAATCCTACTTCTCAAATCAAAAAAATTAAGATAGACATGAATATGCACTATTACTTCAAAATTAAAACAAAAATAGGGACAAAGTGTGTCATGTGTCTCCCATATCCCCAAACTTAAATTACACATTGTCCCCAATGTGTATAAAACATGGAAAGATCTCACCTAGGAGATGGGGGAA
This sequence comes from Corylus avellana, assembly GCF_901000735.1. Classification (NCBI taxonomy): domain Eukaryota; kingdom Viridiplantae; phylum Streptophyta; class Magnoliopsida; order Fagales; family Betulaceae; genus Corylus; species Corylus avellana. The sequence goes on from NC_081544.1 coordinate 18,712,245, forward strand.
CTGGCTGGACTGGTATGGCTCGAAGCACACCCCCAAACTTGAATTCAAGCTCACTTGTCCCTAAAATACAAAATGATAAGTGCCAAATATTGCATATTGACCCCTTTATTTACATTAGTTAATCTTTTAGTTGTGTCGTTATTTAATATTTTGTGTTAGTTTTGTGTTTTTAGTATTTTGTAGGTCGTTGAAGAAAAACTACAGCTTTAAAGGGAAAAATGCGAAGTTTGGAAGAAAGCATACTTTGAGAAGACCTAGATGATGTGGTTAAGTCTAACCAAATCCAAGAAAAGGTTAAATCAGATTAAAGTTCAGATTAGATAAGATTTCGGATCGGATTCAATTTCAGATTCTGCACACGTCTTAGTATTTTGACCATAACTCTCCGGTCAAATATCGGATTGAAGTGATTCAAACGGCATTGGAAAGCTAGCTCAAAATAATACAATTTGTTGTGAAATAGGATTTTCGTAATTCGTACAGTTACTATGTCAAAATCGCCCCGCAATTAAAGGACACAAATCTAGACGAATCCTATTCCGATTTCAGACTTCTATTTTGACTGGGAGACAGACTTCCGAATTATCTAGGTTTACTTGGGCTTCTAGGACTTCCCTAAGCCTATAAATAAACTTCTTTGCATTCAAGAAAAGATACACAATCCCAGAGAGCAAAATTCTTTTGTTTAGTTTTTCTTTAGGTTTAGGTTTAGGTTTAGGTTTAGATTTTATTTTTATATGGAGCTAAATTCCCAACTACGGTTGGGGATGAAGCCTCACCAATGAAGAACATCAATACTTTTATGTAAGTTTTTATTATTCTGATTTTATTGGGTTTTATATTTCAATTGTTTTACTTCTAATCAATTGTGTGGAGTAATTATTGGATATCTCTTGTGATTCAAGGATACATGTGATGATTTGAGATAATTTCATATGATTGATTGCTTGGCTTTTAACTCATAAAAAATTGGATATCCCTTGTGATTTGTTCTACGGATACATCTGGTGTTTCAATTGAATTTGGATTCCTTTTGTGATTTGGTCAATGAATGGATACATGGGATGGTTTTGATTAATTCTTTGAAGCATAGTAAAACATATCTATGATTTAATTTGTGAGAACTTCGGATTAATATTGATGAACATAAAGTATGTTGTTATGATTTGGTGAGTGTGAATTCCCAAACCTTAGTACCTTTATCCTTAGATTTACTTATTTTATTTAGTTTATGTTTATCCTTTAATTTTCAAAACTCAAAAAATCAAAACCCTTTTGGAACTAGATTAGGATTTAATTAGTTTAGATATAAATTGCTCTTTCAAAAATACAATTCTCTGTGGGATCGACCTCGCACTTGCAATCCATTAAACTACAATTGATTCGTACACTTGCGAGTTAAATAAATTTGCACAACAAGTTTTTGAACACCCCCAAACTTACATTTTGCTAGTCTCTTAGCAAAACAAAACAAAAAATAAAATGAAAGCAAGAAACATAAATCCTCTTTCGTGGGAGAGACGATTGCATTTAGCATATGCAACAAGCCTTTTAAACCCCTAGGCATCCCTAGTGGACGAGTGAAGTCTCGTGAGGGCTTAACAGGAATGATACCCACAAACATTGTGCACTATGTTGTTAACAAGAAAGAAATTTCACATAAACCATGGTTCTTATTCATGAGCAAACTTAAAAAGGCAAACACCATAATAACAGTCAAAAGGAAATCCAAAATCAAATTACTCATAAATGGACAATTGAGACCCCATATGTTCTAAAAAGTGTAAAGTGTAATTAGCATACAATCATGAAGCTTTCTGCTTAAACTCAAGACAAGTTCCATAAAATTTGAAAGAATCCCTAACAAATGAAACAACCGAGGCAAGATATGCATTTTTTTTTTTTTTAATAGGCCTTGCAATGTCTAACTCCCTTAAGCTTTCTAATTGACTCATGTAACAAGTGTTAGGCCAATGACTCCGAAGCCAGGTGGCTTTAGGGCACTAGATGTAGAACATCTCTAAGGGCTTATTAACTTAAGTCAAAAAGGCTACGAAGTCAGATTAGCCATATCATAAATCAACACTGAACTTCACACCTTTTGACGCGAACACTCACTGCTTAACGAGGCAAGAGGTCCGGTTACTCAGTGAAAAACTCAACATGATCTTTATTTTCTTTTTCTTTCTCTTTTTTATTTATTTTTTTCTTTTTATATCTTGCAAGCCAATGGTTATTCATCAATAGGTCATCCAACAAATCTCAAAGAGAACAAGCTTAAGCTCAAACATCATACCTCACAGAAAACATGTTAATGTGCTCATAAAAATTTATTTCAAAACAAGTGAAATCTCTTTTACCCAAAAATAAGTCAAAGGACTCAAACTTCTAATGACATAATGATGATGTTTAACCCTTTAAGCAAGCTAATGAAATGCAAATCACAGTTATAGTTTAACTCAAACTTGACAACAACATAGCACAATTTTTCTTTTTCTTTTTTTTTCAAATTTTTTAACACAAAATGATAAATAAAAATAAACAAATAAGAACAAAAATAAATAGACAAAGTGTTTTTCCATACCCCCAAACTTGAATTACACATTGCCCTCAATGTGTAGTATAGAAATACATTACCGGAAGTAAAGAAATCTCAAGGTATGAAAAAGGCTAGGGTGTCCCCCAAACTTAAACACCAAGACACCTGTCAACAAAAACTAAGAACAATATTTTTTTCATAGAAACAAAACATCAAAAGATCAATTGCTGTTAGAAACAAAACAAATAAATAGAAATGCAATATAATGAAAAAGGAAAGAAAAAATTTGTGGAGTGAAGTGCAGAAAATAAATTGGAGGAGAAAACTTTACAGTGCTTCCCCCTATCATGCGGATGTCCAACCAATCCCTTCCACCCCTTCTTCTTCAAAACTTCATACCCCCCTGGAAGGATGTTTCGCCATCTTATGTAGAATTTCTTGCTTTGAAGGATTGTCTTAGGAAAGTGGTTCCTAGATTTGTGTGCTTGTGTGCACAAGTCCTTGAGTATCTTGACATAAGATGGCTCTTTGAGATATTTAGGCGCTGAAGCTTTGGGCTCTTGATGTGTCTCAAGAGGGACAGTGATGCTGGCAGGAGCTTCAGTACTCACTTCCATGTCACTGGGCAGATTAGGATCCATTGGGAGTTCACTATTTTCATGGTGCTCAACTTGCTCAAAGTGCTCAACTTGCTCATCTTTCTCTTCCTCCTCTTTGTTATCCACAATTTCCTCACTCTCAAGTGTGATGGTGACTTGGGCATGCTCATGATAAGAATTTTCAGAATCATCCTCATCCATCATGTAGTGTCTTTCAGCCATCAGCTGACTTTGAAACTCTTCTTCCTCTATTCTGTTGAAGTCAGCAACTAGATGACCGATCTGTCCTTCTATCTTGGTCATGGCCTGCTTAAGTTCTTGTATGTCTCTACCATTAGCCATGTTGGAATTCCTCAGCTCCTGTACAACTTGATTGGTAAAACCTTTTAGCTCTTGTATAGCTTGGGAGTTGGAATTCTTGAGCTCTTGTATAGCTTGGGAGTTGGAATTCTTGAGCTCTTGTATAGCTTGGGAGTTGGATTGGTCGACTTTTTCTATTAGTGTTTTCATCATGGCTTCCAATGAGGACTGTGGTGCAGGCTGTGGCACTTGAGTGGTAGCCTGATAAATGGGCGGTTGAGCTTGCTGATCGAACTGCGGATATTCTAAATGGTGCAATTCATCAAATTGGTGAGCATAATTTCCTGTAGCTTGAGCTGACCATGAGAAACCAGATTGGTTGCTCCAGTCCGAGTTATAACAATTGAAATTTGAATCAAACCCCAGGCTGGAGAAACTAGTGTTCATTTGTTCATATGAAAAGTTAGATCTAGCTGCTCTGATTTGGTATAATTTGTCCCATAAGTCATCGAGCTCAGCTCGCAGATCTGTACAATTGTTTTCCTCATGATAAGGATTGAAACAAAAAGAACATGGTTTATGTGGGTAAAAATTTTGAGGATAGTTGGTAGGAGCTGATGTCCTATAACTAGGAGATGCATTAAAATCATTAAAATGAAAATTCATGCTTCCCCTCACTTTTTAGCATGCAGATATCCCACATAAAATATTAACCAAATTTTTTTTTTTTTTAAATAAAATAAACTAAAAGAACAGCTAACACAATAAAAAAAAATGAAAATGAAAATTTAAAAACTCACAAAAAGGACCAAAAATAAATTTTTGGCAAAGATCTACGGAACTGCTGCTTTTGCTATGAGTGCGCTCGATCGCGCTGATGTGCGGAAGGTGCTGCGGCAGAACTGTAAAACAAGCCAAACAAAACAAAAAGCAACAAGAAAAATCTTTTTTTTTTTTTTTTTTTAAGTAATACGAATAAAACAAAACAAATTGCAGAAAATTAAAATCCTAATTATAACTAGTAGAAGAATAAAACTAATTTAGAAATAAATTGGTTTAAAAAATTGAACAATTCCCCGGCAACGGCGCCAAAAACTTGTTGTGCAAATTTATTTAACTCGCAAGTGCACGAATCAATTGTAGTTTAATGGATTGCAAGTGCGAGGTCGAACCCACAGAGAATTGTATTTTTGAAAGAAAAATTTAAATCTAAACTAAATAAATCCTAACCTAGTTCCAAAAGGGTTTTAAATTTTGGTTTTTAAAATTAAAAGATAAACATAAACTAAATAAAATAAAACAAAAGGTGAAGACTAAGGTTTAGGAATCTACACTCACCAAATCATAACAACATACTCCATGTTCATCAATATTTATCCGAAGTTCTCACAATTTAAATCTTATGTATGTTTTATTATACTTCAAAGAATTAATCAAAACCATCCCATGTATCCATTCATTGACCAAATCACAAAAAGAATCCAAATTCAATTGAAACACCAGATGTATCCGTAGAACAAATCACAAGGGATATCCAATTTTTATGAGTTAAAAACTAAGCAATCAATCATATGAAATTATCTCAAATCATCACATGTATCCTTGAATCACAAGAGATATCCAAGAATCACTCCATACAATTGATTAGAAGTAAAACAATTGAAATATAAAACCCAATAAAATCAGAATAATAAAAACTTACATAAAAGTATTGATGTTCTTCATTGGTGAGGCTTCATCCCCAACCTTAGTTGGGAATTTAGCTCCACATAAAAATAAAATCTAAACCTAAACCTAAACCTAAACCTAAAGAAAAACTAAACAAAAGAATTTTGCTCTCTGGGATTGTGTATCTTTTCTTGAATGCAAAGAAGTCTATTTATAGGCTTAGGGAAGTCCTAGAAGCCCAAGTAAACCTAGATAATTCGGAAGTCTGTCTCCCAGTCAAAATAGAAGTCTGAAATCGGAATAGGATTCGTCTAGATTTGTGTCCTTTAATTGCGGGGCGATTTTGACATAGTAACCGTACGAATTACGAAAATCCTATTTCCAATGCCGTTTGAATCACTTCAATCCGATATTTGAGCGGAGAGTTATGGTCAAAATACTAAGATGTGTGCAGAATCTGAATTTGAATCCGATCCGAAATCTTATCAAATCTGAACTTTAATCTAATTTAACCTTTTCTTGGATTTGGTTAGACTTAACCACATCATCTAGGTCTTCTCAAAGTATGCTTTCTTCCAAACTTCGCATTTTTCCCTTTAAAGCTGTAGTTTTTCTTCAACGACCTACAAAATACTAAAAACACAAAACTAACACAAAATATTAATTAACGACACAACTAAAGGATTAACTAATGTAAATAAAGGGGTCCAAATATGCAATATTTGGCACTTATCACAAAACACTAAAGCAAATAAAAAGGAAAATAAACATGAAAACAAACTAAAAAATAAAAGGATAATCTGTGGGGTGCCTCCCATGAGCGCAAAGTTTAACGTCTTCAGCCAGACTGTTGTCCTTTTCTCACTATTGTGGGGTGGTCTCAATACCACTATTCTGGACCGACTGAAGCACCATGTTCTTATCACATAGCCCAAAGTTCCTCTCCAAATGGCTTCGCTCTATGTCCATTAACTTTGAAAGTTTGATTTTCTCTTGGGTTATGAACCTCAAATGCTCCATGGGAAAACACTTTGGTGACGATATACGGACCATAGCATAGTGACATGAGCTTACAAGGAAAATGTCTCAACCTTGAGTTGTACAGGAGAACTTTTTGTCCTTCATGAAACTCTTTTCTGGCAAGTTGCTTGTCGTGATAGGCCTTGGTCCTTTCTTTGTACAGCTTGGCCATTTCATAAGCATCATGCCTCAATTCTCTTGGGTTATGAACCTCCAATGCTCCATGGGGAAACACTTTGGTGACGATATACGGACCATAGCATCGTGACATGAGCTTACAAGGAAAATGTCTCAACCTTGAGTTGTAGAAGAGAACTTTTTGTCCTTCATGAAACTCTTTTCTGGCAAGTTGCTTGTCGTGATATGCCTTGGTCCTTTCTTTGTACAGCTTGGCCTTTTCATAAGCATCATGCCTCAATTCTTCTAGCTCAACTAATTGAAGTTTCCGCTTCTCACCGACTTGCTTCATGTCAAAATTGAATTTCTTTATGGCCCAATATGCTCGATGCGCCAACTCAACTGATAGATGGGATGCCTTCCCACGTACTAGTCGATATGGTGCCATGCCAATGGGAGTCTTGTAAGCTGTCCAATTTGCCTATAATGCGTCATTCAATTTCAGGGACCAATCCTTCCTATTTATGTTCACCCCTTCTCTAGGATATGCTTGATTTCTCGATTGCTGATCTCTACCTATCCACTTGTTTGGGGATGATATGGAGTGCCTACTCTATGTGTGATCCCGTACTTCCTTAGTAGAAATGCAAAGTGTTGATTGTTAAAATGGCTTCCTCCATCACTGATGATTGCTCTTAGTGTCCCAAATCGAGCGAAGACATTTTCCCGCAAAAACTTCACAACACCTTGATGATCATTAGTCCTCGAGGGTATAGCCTCAACCCATTTGGACACATAGTCTACACCAACAAGAATATATGAATACCTGAATGAGCTAGGAAATGGGCCCATAAAATCAATGCCCTAAACATCGCAGAGCTCCACCTCTTGAAAGTTTTGCATTGGCATTTGATTTCTAGAGGAGATGTTCCAAGTGCTTTGACATTTGTCACAAGCTCTACAAAATTCATAAGCATCTCTAAATATATGAGGCCAAATAATCTAGATTGCAATACCTTAAGTGCCATTTTCTTGGCTCCAAAATGTCCTCCGCATGCAAGCTGATGGCAATGCTGCAAGATACAAGTGTGCTCTTCCTCTGGTACACATCCCCGGATGATTTGATTAGGGCAGAATTTGAATAGATAGGGTTCATCCCAATGGTATTGTCGAGATATGGCCATCAATCTCTTCTTTTCTTAACTGGACATGCCTAGAGGGATGACTGTTGCAGTGATATAGTTTACAATGTTAGCATACCATGGTGTGTGGACTTTGATGCTGAATAACTGCTCATCTGGAAATTGTTCGCCTAAAGGTAGCTCATTTCCTTCTTCTTCATCGAGCAATCTGGTCAAATGATCTGCCACCACATTTTCACTTTCTCTCTTGTCCTTGATTTCTAGGTCAAATTCTTGCAGCAGTAAGACCCATCTGATCAGCCTAGGTTTTGCATCTTTTTTGGCAAACAAGTACCTTAGAGCATCATGGTCAGTGTAGATGATGACTTTAGATCCAATTAGATATGATCTTAATTTCTCCAGTGCAAAGATAATAGCTAATAACTCTTTTTCTGTGGTGGAGTAGTTCAGCTGAGCATCATTCAGGGTCCTAGAAGCGTAGTAGATGGCATGAGGTAACCTCCCAAATCCCTGTCCCAAAACGGCTCCTAAAGTAAAATCACTGGCATCACACATTAGCTCAAACGGTAGGTTCCAATCTGGTGCCATCATTAATGGTGTAGATGTGAGCAACGTCTTCAATATATTGAACAATGAGCAAGGCATGGTATCTACTCTAATTCCTTTCTTTCCAAAGGAAAGCATAAATCTATGGAAATCGACAACCACATGATGCCTAGGGCATGGTATCTATTCTTGGTTCCCCATGTTGATTAAGCTAAGAACTTATGATGAGGTTCTTTTGTCAATTTATTAAGCCCAGGACTCGGTCATTCAAATTGCCTTAAATAACATAAATCCAAAGACAAGCATATGGTAATCATGCACACACATATGAAGAATTCAAGTAAACAGAAATTAATCAAATTAAATACCCAAAAGATAATTGTAGCAAATGCGCCAATATTGTAACCCTAAAGAGACTGATTGGGGCTTCAAACTAGCCTTAATTAAATTACTAACTACATAACAAAAATAAAAGGGGAAGAGAAGAAAAACCCAAACTCTTCTTGATCTAGCCTTCAATTTTTTCTAGAGCTTGTGTCTGCTTCTCCACACTTTTTTCCTATAGGCTTAGAGGTATATTTTTAGGCTTAGGAAAGACAGAAGCCCTAGAGAACCTAATAAAATCGTAGATTTAAGTCCTAGAACAAGTGGACTTTGAAAACCTATTTTGGGTTGGAAAAGGAGTCTTGGCCGCATATTCTAGTGCTCCAGCACATGAGTGCACTCGAGCACAAGCCTGCGCTCAATCGTTGCCCATGTGCGCTCGAGCGTTGATGCGCTCGAGTCTTCTTCTTGTGCACGATCTCAACCTCCAGATTTTCCCAAAAATACCATTTAGGTCCGAATTTTTCAGAAATGCTTCATTTTCTTCAAAAACCCATAAAAAGACATAAAACACAAAAAGGAAACAAAATATCAAATAATAACAAAACTAAGAGCCTAACATATGTAAATTAAGGGGCTAAAATATGTATATTTTAGCACTTATCATACCCCCAAACTTACATATTGCTAGTCTCTTAGCAATACAAAACTGAAAATAAATGAAAAACAAAAAACGAAAAAAATAAATCCTTCTTTCGTGGGATGTACGATTGCATTTAACGTATGCAACAAGCCTTTTAAACCCCTAGGCATCCCTAGTAGGATGAGTGAAGTCTTGTGAAGGTTTAACATAAATGTTACCCACAAACATTATGCAAAATTCATGTTATCCAAAAGATTGAAGTATTACTCAAAACATTGATTTTCATTGATTAACAAGCTTAAAAAAATAAACTCCATCTTCACAATTAAATTGGAACTCCAAAGTCTAATCACTTACAAAAGGCAAGCTGAGGCATCACAAGTTCAATTTAGTGTAAAGTGAACTAACACATAATTATGAGGCTTCCAAACTATTTCCAATATGCAATGAAACAATATCTCAAAGTTAACTAGGGTTCCCATTAGAATGTATAACCAAGGCATAATTTTCTTTTCTTCCTTTTTGGTTAGGCTTTATAGTGCTTAGTTCCTTTACGCTTTCTAATTGACCCATGTAACGAGTTTCAAGCCAATGACTTCCAAACTAGATGGTTTTAAGGCATTAGGTGTAAAGACACACCTCTAAGAACTTACTAACTCGAGTAAAAAAGGCTACGAAACTAAACTAGCCATGAAATTAACCAAATCAAAATTCTCACATTTTGATGTAAACATTCATTGCTTAGTGAGGCAAGATGTCCAGTTACTTAGTAAAAATCTCACAATGATCAACTTTTTTTTTTTCTTTTTATTTAATTTTATTTATTTATTTATTTTTTATATGCCAAAGTATCCATCCAACAAGTTACCCAGCTTCACCCAAAACATTGAAACATACATAATCAGATTTACATGTCATACCTCACAAACTACGTGCTAATGTACTTGTGGCAATTTAAAATTAGGGAAAAATCCACTTTACCCCCAGAAGTTTCATGGGGTTTTCAATTTGAACCCTAAAGTTTAAAAATTGGCAATGTACCCCCCCAATGTTTCAAAAATTTTCAATTTAAACCTTCCGTTACTAATTTCCGTTAAATTGGACGGAAATTTTTTTTAAAAAGCCTAAGGGTAATTACGTAATTTTAGAGATTTTTGTCCAATATGATGGAAATTAGTAACGGAAGGTTTAAATTGAAATTTTTTGAAACATTAGGGGGTACATTGCCAATTTTTAAACTTTGGAGTTCAAATTGAAAAACCCCTAAAACTTCAACAGGGTGAAGTGGATTTTTCCCTTAAAATTAAAACAAGTAAATTCTCAAATGCCAAAAGTAAGTAACAAAACTTTCAAAATTCTAACCATCAGATCATGTGTTCAACATTTTAAGCCCAACAATGAAAGTCAAATCACAATTTTCTAGATCAACCAAAATCTCAAGAATAACATGAACATACATTTTTTCAATTTTCTAAAAAAGAAAAAAAAGAAAAAATTTAGACAAAGTGTGTGTGTGTTCCCCATACCCCAAAACTTGAATTACACATTGTCCTTAATATGTAAACAAAATGGAAAGATCATACCCGGGAGATGAGAAAACTAGTTGGACTAGGTATGGCTCATAGCATACCCCAAAACTTGAATGTTGGAGCTCTTGTCATAGAATGGGGTGCCTCCCAAGAGCACTAAGTTTAACATCTTCAGCCAGACTGTTGATAGTAGCTTTTGTCACGCCCCCGATTAAGGTGAATAGGGGAAACGCGAACTTAAAAGAAAATCACAACAATTTAGAAACAATTATCAGAGATCATTATATTAGTACTAAGCCAAGGAAAAATAGGAAGTCAAAAGTCATATAAAATTAGTGTTTTACTAATAACATTTACCAAAAATCTCGTTTACATGAGCTGGAAATCCAAACAAACATTTCAAGCTATGTCAGGAGGCATAAACAAAAGAGACCACTATAGGGGGTTATAGCCTCCCCATGTGTCAAGTGTTCTCCTATATACATAGCAAAAATTGTGCAGTCTACAAAAACAAAAGTCTGCACAACAATGGCTTGATCTTGCAACCAATTGGACTCTCCAGCTCTAACACCCCTACGGCTCCGCAAAGCAGTAGGTCCAGGTATCCCAAGCATATGGCCATAGAATAGGGTCCTCAATAGCAAGGACGCCTACGGGAATACCCATTCTCAGGATTATAATGTACAGCGGCATCTGAAAAAATTTAAAGGGAAAAGGGGTGAGTTCGGCAACTCAGTAAGTAGCCACAACACCAAAATGCTACAAAACATGCAATGCAGATGTTATGCTATAATATCAGTTATGCACAATAAATAAATTAAATGACAATTAATACAAGAATATTAAGTGACTTATGAGATGTACAAGCACTTCCTTTTTCTTTCTTTCAAAACTGCTGTTTTACCCTTTTGACTCGACGCCACAATTTTTACCGTGAGCAGCGCACGTTGGCTTGTCCCGAAGGACCTATATGTTCATCCTATCGTCACAGGGGAGAGCTACCAGGTTGGGAACTTCCCTAGGTGAAGGCCACCTGGCCGGTAGCACACACCTTCTTGTAACCGTCCTTCGGTGTGCTTGCCCTGCTACCCAATGCGGTACCGATCGTCACTATAATCGTGTCTCGGGTTAAACATTTAAAACCATGAATGCACATATAACATTTCATATGATCTGTAAACTCATCTGTAACTGTATACTGTGCCATGAATGCACATATAACATTTCATATGCTCTGTAAACTCATCTGTGCCATGAACTTTGAGAGCTCTTTTCATTCATAATTGCAGTCATGCATAAATCATGAAATAGGGTAACTGTATCACGTAAAATTCTTAAACAATGACATATGAATAAATAAAACTTGTCATTAAAATATGGAAGGAAGTGCAATTGAAAATCATGTAAGTGGATTCTTTATAAAATCCCCAACATTTTTCTAAAAGATTTATAATAAAATCTGTTGGAGTTTTTGGTGTTGTGTCCCCTTACTTGGATTTGATGCCGGGTTGGGTCGAGTCATCCTTTCACCTAAATAAATTGTAAAGATGAATTTAGAAGAGTTTTTAAAGTTTTAGTCAAAGTTTTCAATAAAATATTCATATATAAATATATACACGTGTGTGTGTGTGTGTTTGTGTGGGGGTGCACGGTCCCCCATGTGTAATTGCACATGTATATATATATATACATATAATTCCCATGATATATCAATTTCTCTCCCAATATGCTGTGCACGTGTATAAATATATATATATATATATATATATACAAAACATCATGACTATATATGTATATATACACATGTGTGAGGTGCTAGACATTTATTCAAGAGATTAACACAATACAAATTTTATTATTGCTATTATGGATGTATAATATTTAATCACAAAAAAATCTGTCTACACAAAATATATAATCTCTATAAAATCTACAAACTAACATTTCAATATTAACAAGAATCCTAAAATACTCATAAAAAGCAAATACTAACTTATCCTAATTTCTTTCAAGAAAATAAAATAGCAAAATAATAATAATGGAGAAGGGGACTTACTGTGGGGGTTTGCAAGAGAAGGAAGAAAGAAAACTGAAATATGCTCTAATTTGCTACTGGTGGTCGTGAGGGAAAGAAAGGGTTGTGGACATATATATAATGGAGGAGGGAGAGCTAGCTCATTGACAAGTGTAACACAACTAGGGAAGGAAGCATGCCATTGGACACATGGATCCTTACGTGGAGACATGCATGAAACCTCATGGCTCCTTCAAGAAGGGTGAGACACGTTGGTTAATAGGTGTCCAAAAAGAATCTGAATGAACCAAGTGTTGACACGCTTTTTATTTTATTTTTTATTTTTAATAAAATTATTATTATTAAGCAATAAATCTTAAAGCTCCCAAGTAATTAATAGGCTAACAACCCCTCTAATATTCTCCTAACTAAAAGAGTCCTCAAATATATATATATATATATATATATATATATATATATATATATAAACAAAATGCTTTATAATTTTATTTTAATCCACAAAATATATAAGATATCACAGCTTTAGTTCTACTATTCTCTGTGAGATGCTAGTTGGAATAGGTATGGCTCATAGCATACCCCAAAACTTGCATGAACAATTATCCCTAAAACAAATAAATACTCCAACCAAATACCAGTCAAGTGCAACACATTGTTGTAAAAATATAATCAAAGAATAAAAATTGAACAACAATGGAGATAATAAAACCTGGAAGGAGATCATGTATCCAGGACTGATGGAGAGCTCAAGTGCATAGGGCAGGCGTCGTACAGAATGATGGCTAAGTTTTGAGATCGATGACCTTGCATGAAAAAGAGACCAATCAAATTCGGAAATTACAGTAGTTTCAGTATTGTTGTATGGAATTGCACTCGATCGCTGAGGATGTTGTGCAAATTTATTTAACTCGCAAGTGCTAGGTCGATCTCACAGAGAATTGTATTCTTGAAAGAGCAATTTAAATCTAAACTAATTAAATCCTAACCTAGTTCCAAAAAGGTTTTGAATTTTGGTTTCTGAAATTAAAAGACAAGAATAAACTAATGAAAATAAACTATGAGATAAAAGACTAAGGTTTGGGAATTCACACTCATCGAATCATGACAACATACTTCCATGTTTATCAATATTAATCTGAAGTTTTCACAATTAAAATCTTACATATGTTTCACTATGCTTCAATAGTTAATCAAAACCATCCCATGTATCCATTCATTGCACAAAAAACAAGGAATCCAATATCAATTAAATCATTAGATGTATCCGTAAATCACAAAAGATATCCAATCTTAATTGAAACACCAAATGTATCCGTAGAACAAATTACAAGGGATATCCAATTATTTAAGCAAATAAAATCAAGCAATCAATTATGTGAAATTATCTTAAATCATCAAGTGTATCCTTGAATCACAAAAAGTATCCAAGAATCACTCCACACATTGAAAAGAAGTAAAACAATTGAAATATTAAACCTAATAAAATCAGATAAATAAAGACTTACATGAAAGTATTGATGTTCTTCATCGGTGAGGCTTCATCCCCAACCTTAGTTGGGAATTTAGCTCCATATAAAAATAGAACCTAAATTAAAAAGAGAAAAACTCTAGAATTTTGCTCTCTGGAATTCAATATTTTCTTGAATACAAATAAGTCTATTTATAAAATTAGGGAAGTCCTAGAAGCCCTATTAGACCTAGATAATTTGGAGGTTTGTCTCCCAGTCAAAATAGAAGTTTGAAATCGGATTAGGATTCGTCTAGATTTGTGTCCTTTAATTGCGGGGTGATTTTGGCATAGTAACCGTTCGAATTAGGAAAATTCAATTTCACAAAGAATTGTAGTATTTTGAGTTATCTTTCCAATGCCGTTTGAATTACTTCAATATGATATTTGAGCAGAAAGTTGTAGTCAAAATACTGAGATATGTGCATAATCTAAATTTGAATCCAATCCGAAATTTTATCAAATCTAAACTTTAATCCGATCTGATCTTTAATCCGATTTAACCTTTTCTTGGATTTGGTTAAACTTAACTACATTATCTAGGTCTTCTCAAAGTATGCTTTCTTCCAAAATTTGCATTTTTCCCTTTAAAGCTGTAGTTTTTCTTTAATGACCTACAAAACACTAAAAACACAAAATATTAAATAACGACACAGCTAAAGGATTAACTAATGTAAATAAAGGGGTCCAAATATGCAATATTTGACACTTATCAGAGGACATGCACTCGATCCCAGTGGTAGGCTCGATTCCTATGGTTGGGTGCTCTGTCACACTGCCGCAGAATAGAAATACAGCAACTTCAATGCCGCTGTCTGGTAGCGGTACGCTCGATTGCTGAGGACGCGTGCTCGATCAAGCTATTGTGGATCAGAAACAGACTTGCAGAGACAATGAACAGGAAAGATTAGAATTTAAATAAGATAAGAAAAAAATTAATGGAACAAAAATAAAACAGACAAAGAAAACAAAAAGATAAAATAAAATAAAATAAAAATTAAACAAACTGAAATTTAAACAGAACAAAAACTATAAAACATAAAATAAAACTTGAAATTAAAAGAGAATAAAAAAATAAATAAAATCATAATTGAAATAATAGCAGCATCAGTACTGCTGTCTGGTTGTGCGCTCGATCGCACAGCTGCTCTCGATGTCCCTGGAATGGGCATTCGAGCGCACTGTCGCAAAACATAACACAAAATCACAGCAGCGGTGCGCTCGATCGCAGTGAGCCTACGCATGATTGCATTGCCGCAAATTAGAACAGATTTGCAGACAGAAACAGAAACAAAGAAAAAAAAACAAAACATAAAATTAAACAGAAACACAAAAGATAAAAATAAATAAACAAAATTGAAATAAAAACAGAATTAAACTAAAGGAAAAAATTATAAACAAAATTTAACACAATACTAGGCAATGGTGCCAATAACTTGTTGTGATAAATACCCACCTAAATTAATAGGGGAATATTTGCTACGTTTTAGTCGCAAGTTCACAAGATCAAATGATAGTATAGCAGGCAAATATGAGATCATTCCCACGAGGATTGGTAAATAATGCTTAGAATGTATTTTCCTATTTAATTAACGAGTTTAAAACAATTGTCACAAATTGAATTAAACTAAAGAAATACTAAAACTAAAAGGGATTAGGGTTTTGAAATCCATCGCTAACCATACTCAAATAAGATTAACAATATGCCAATATTCCAATTATCTCTAGATATCCAATGTTTGTCGACCTAAGGGCATGGTATCTACTCCTTAAGCTATTGATTTTCCTAAACAACGAACTAGGCATGGAATCTACTCTAATTCTTATCTTTCCAAAGGAAAGCATAAATCTATGGAAATTCACAACCACATGAAGCCTAGGGCATGGTATCTACTTCCGGTTCACCATGTCGACTAAGCCAAGAACCTGTGATAGGGTTCTTTTGTCACTGTATTAAGCCTAGGACTTGGTCATCCAAATTGACTTAAATAACATAAATCCAAACACATGCATATGGTAATCAGGCACACACATATGAAGAATTCAAGTAAACTGGAATTAATCAAATTAAATACCCAAAATATAATTGTAGCAAATGTGCCAATATTGTAACCCTAAAGAGACATGATTAGGGCTTCATACTAGCCCTAATTAAATTACTATCTACATAAGAAAAATAAAAGGGGAAGAGAAGAAAAACCCAAACTTTTCTTGATTTAGCCTTCAGTTCTTTTCAGAGCTTGTGTCTGCTTCTCCACACTTTTTTCTAGAGGCTTAGAGGTCTATTTATAGGCTTAGAAAAGATATAGAAGCCTTAGAAAACCTAATAAAACTGTAGGTTTAAGTCCTAGTACAAGTGGGACTTTGAAAACCTATTTTGGGTTGGAAAAGGAGTCTTGGCTGCATATTCTAGTGCTTCAACGCACGAGTGCGCTCGATCCCAGGTGCCTTGCGCTCGAGCGTAAGCCTGCGCTTAGTCCTTGCCCGTGTGCGCTAGAGTGCTGATGCGCTCGTCTTCTTATTGTGCCCGATCTCAACCTCCATATTTTTCCAAAAATACCCTTTAAGTTTGAATTTTCCATAAATGATTCCTTTTCTTCAAAAACCTATAAAAAGACATAAAACACAAAAAGGAAACAAAATATCAAATAATAACAAAACTAAGAGCCTAACATATGTAAATTAAGGGGCTAAAATTTTAGCACTTATCACCATCCTACAAGGTCCCCCAATGAACCCTGTTACACTTCCATCACAACTCCAGTGTCTCACTCTTCTGCTGTGGGACCTGAGGGTTGTTGGAGGTACGTCCATATGACCTTTGGGGTAGAAAACTCCTCACTACCATCCTCTTAGCTGGCCCGACTCCTCCTGCTGAAGTACTAGGTCCTTGGGCACTTCTCTTATAGTCTGCGTACTCCGCTGTGTTCTCTTTCAAACTTTCCTTATAGATCGAAGCCCGATGAACCAATTGAGAGAAATCACGAATGTCAAAGCAACTCATCATAATCCGAATACGAGAGTTCAAACCTCATTCAAACTTCTTCACCTTCTAGTCCTCATTCGGAATGAGGTACATGCCAAACCGTGACAACTGCAAAAACTTTGCTGGACCAAGTCCAAAAATTCTCGCGCCTTCGCCTCCTGCACGACTATGGGAAAGAAGTGTCGATTAAATTCACGCTTGAAAATATCCAAAGTGATAGCAGCCTCCAATCCCAAGTCAGCAACATGCAAGAGCTTCTTGTCTTGCCACCAGCGTTTGGCTTCCCTAGTCAACCTATAAACAGCATACATCACCTTCTGCTCATATATACATCCCGTGGTAGTCAGAAACCCCTCCATGCCATTTAGCCAGTTCTCTACGCTGATGTGATCACCTTTTCCGTCAAAACTATTTGAGGTATGACGGCAGAAGTCCTTTAAAGAGCAGCCAATCTCTGCAACTGGCTGTCTTGCCATCCTATCTTGATTCGAAGCCGCCACTAGTTGCCTAATCACGTCTGTTGTTTGATCTCTTCTAGGGGGTAGCGCCTCGTAGACTAGAATGTCTTGTGCCAAATACCCACCTAAATTAATAGGCGAATACTCGGTACGTTTTACTCACAAGTGCACAAGATAAATAAATAGTATAGTTTGGCAAATACGAGATCATCCCATGAGGATAGTTGATTTAACTAAGAATTGATTTTCCAAATTAAAAAGATCAGAATTGTCATAGATTTGCAATGTTAAAAAAGATAAAGATAATGAAAAGGTTATGGTTTTGATACCCATCACTAATCCAACTAATTAAGAAAATACTAGGCAAATGTTCCAATCATGTGGTATAATTAATGCTTGTCAACCTAAGGGCATAGTATCTACACCTTAAGCTATTGATCACCCTAAGCAATGAATTAGGCATGGTATCTACTCTAATTCTTTTCTTCCATAAAGGATTTAGCATGGTATCTACTAAGTTGTTCTTTAGGGAAACATAATTCTATGGAGATCAACAAACACATGAGTTCTAGGGCATGGTATCTACTCCTAGTTCCCATGTTGATTAAGCCAAGACCCCATGATGAGGTTCTTTTGTTACTTTATTAAGCCCAAGATTCGGTCATCTGAATTGACTTAACTAACAAATACATACCATAAAATATGAAGAATTCAATCGCATAGACATAATCAATTAAAATAAACCACAATATGATTGAAACAAAGGCACTAGTATTAAACTTAAGAAGACATGATTAGGGCTTCAGTCTAGCCCTAACAAAGAGTTTAGTTACACATAATGAAACTAAAACTAAAAAGAAAAGGGAAAGAAGAAACCAGGAATCACTTCTTGAAGTAGCCTCCTATTTCTCTCTCCATAATTGTGTATTTTTCTAAGAGGCTTAGAGGTCTATTTATAGGCATAGGAAAACTCTAGAGCCCCTAGAAAACCTAATAAAATTGGATGATAGCCTCCTAGTCCAATTGGGACTTCTAAAACCTAAGTTAACTTGGAGAAACGGTCTTTGCTCATCTTGGCCGCGCGAGTGCCCTCGATCGCATGGGGTGCATTCGATCGCTGCCTTGCGCTCGATCCTATGTCTTATGCGCTCAAGCTTGTTTCTGGTGCGATCGATCCCATGATCTAGTTTTTCCCAAGGTTGTTCATTTATGCTCAAAACTTCCAAAAATGCTTCATTTTCCTTAAAACACCTAAAAACGGACAAAAACACAAAAATGAAGTAAAACAAAACAAAGTAGCACAACTATGAGATTAATACATATAAATTAAGGGGCTAAAATATGTATATTTTAGCACTCATCAGAATGTCCTCAGGCTCTAGATGAACGTCGTCCTTGGCATTTGTTGTGCTAAATACTACCTAAATTAATAGATAATATTTAGTACGTTTTACTCGCAAGTGCACAAGATCAAACGATAGTATAGTGCAGCAAGTACGAGATCGATCCCACGAGGATTGTTAATCTTATTTAGAATTAATTAAAATATCAAAATTGTCACGAGATTGATATTAATATTAAGGAAAAGAAATAAAAATAAAGATAAAGATAAAGATAAAGGTAAAGGTAGGGCTTTGATATCCACGACTAATCATGCTCAAATAATATAACAATATACCAATGATCCAATCATATTATGAATACCTAATGTTTGCCAACCTAAGGGCATGGGTGTATATTCCTTGAGTTATTGATTTTCCTAAGCAACGAGTTAGGCATGGGTGTATACTCTAACTCTTTTCTTTCTCAAAGGATTTAGCATGGGTGTATACAAAGTTGTTCTTTAAGAAAGCATAAATCTATGGAAATCGACAAACACAAGAAACCTAGGGCATGGGTATATACTCCCAGTTTTCCATGTTGATTAACCCAAGAATCCGGTGTGGATTTCTTTTGTTACTCTTATTAAACCCAGGACTCAGTCATCCAAATTGATTTAATTAACTAATCCATACCACATACATATAATGGCCAATCACACACATATGAGGAATTGAAGAAAACAGGAATTAATCAAGTTAAGCAACACAATATGATTATCACAAAGGCGCTAATATTGAAATATTAAATAAACATAATTAGGGCTTCAATCTAGCCCTCCTTAAGAGTTAGTTATATATAATTAAAATAAAAGAAAAGGAAAAGAGAAAGAATGAACCGAAAGGTAGCCTCCAATTCCCTTCAATTCCTCTCCCCAAAGTTGTGTCTTTTCCTAGCCTGATTGTTCTCAAGGTTTAGAAGTCTATTTATAGGGCTTTAGAAGTCCTTGTTACACTAGTAAACCTAGAAAATTTGTAGGGTTTTAGTCTTATTACAAGTGATACTTGAAAAACCCTAATATGGAAGGAAAGGGAGTCTGGCCACAGCTCTGGAATTCTCCAACGCACAGGTGCGCTCGATCGTAGCCCGTGTGCACTCGATCGCAGGACTGCGATCGATCCTATGTGTGCGGTGCTCAATTGCAGATGCTGCATAGCTGCTTGTCTTCTCTGGTAGTGCACTCGATCGCACTGTTAGGGACTCCAATTTTTCCCAATTTCTCTATTTGAGCCCAAATCTTCCAAATTTACTTCCTTATCTTCCAAAAGCCTATAAAAGCATGAAAAACATATAAAAGAACTAAAATAGCATAATTTAACATCATTTAAGGAATTAACACATATAAGTTTAAGGGCAAAAATATGCATATTTTGGCACTTAACACACCCCCAAACTTACATATTGCTAGTTCCTTCGCAATAGACAACTAAAACAAACTAAAAAACAAAAAAAACAAAAAAAAGATAAATCCATCTTTCATGGGATGTATGATTGCATTTAGCATACGCAACAAGCCTTTTAAACCCCTAAGAATTCCCTAGAGGACAAGTGGAGTCTCGTGAGGGTTTTCCAGGAATGTTACTTACAAACATCATGCACAGTTCATGTTATCCTAAAAATTAAAGTCATGATTCTCATTCATTAGCAAGCTTAAAAAGATGAACTCCATCTTCACAATGAATTGGAATTTAAAAGTTTAATCACTCACAAAAGACATGCTAAGCATCACAAGTTTGAAAATAGTGTAAAGTGAACTGGCACATAAATACGAAACTTTCAATTATTTCCAATGTGCAATGTGTCAATATCACAAAGTTCACTGAAATTCCTATTAGTATGAATAACAATGCCATATTTTTCTTTTCTTTTTTTTTTTTCTTTTTTTTTCTTTTTCTTCTTCTGTCTGGTTGTGCAATGTTTGTTTCCCTTAAGCTTTCTAATTGACCCATGTAACGAGTGTTAAGTCAATGACTCCCAAACCAGATGGTTTTAGGTCATTAGGTGTAGAGACACCCCTAGGACTTACTAACTCGAGTAAAAAAGGCTATGAAACCAAACTAACCATGACATTAACCAAATCAAAATTCTTCACCTTTTGACGTGAACACTCCATGCTTTGAGGCAAGAGGTCCAGTTACTTAGTGAAAAGCTTATCAATGATCATTTTATTATTATTATTATTATTACTATTATTTTATCACATATATATATGCCAACGTATCTATCTAATAAATCATCCAATTTCACCCAAGATATAGAAACACACACATTAGACTTCATGTCATACTCCACAAATTATGTGCTAATGTGCTTGTATAAAATCAGACCAAACATGTGAATTCTCAACTGTCCTAAGTAAGTAACCAAACTGAAAAACTCAATTATCAGATCATGTGTTCAAAATTTTAAGCTCACCAATGAAATCAAATCACAATTTTTAAGATAAAAAAAAAAAAGAATTTAAGACAATATGAACATGCATATATATTTTTCGTTTTACAATTTTTTGTTTTACAAAATAAAAATAACATAAAAACTGGGACAAAGTGTGTGTAAAGTGTCTCCCATACCCCCAAACTTAAATTACACATTGTCCCCAATGTGTCTATAACATGGAAAGAATTTACTCAGGAGATGAACAAACTGTTTGGAATAGTATGGCTCATAGCACACCCCCAAACTTCAACTGAAGCACACTTGTCCTTGTAAAATACTAAAGTAACAAAGGAAAACAGAAACAAAATAAAATAAAACAAACACAACAAAATAAAAATAAAAATAAAACAAACAAACAAAAATAAAAAGGATATGCTGTGGGGTGCCTCTCATGAGCGCTAAGTTTAACGTCTTCAGCCAGACTGTGGTACTTTAAACTTGAAGCACCAATCTTTCATTCTCTTGCACCAAAGGGAATGAATCTTTTCTGTTGCAAGGTACTCCCGAGTGTCTATAGATCGGGGAGGACCACTTTGAGTTTTCTTAAACAATTTCTCATCCGGTGGGGAGTCATGAACGAGAATAAAGTAGGAAGAAAACTCAAGGTGGTTCTCTATCTTGATGTCCTCAATTTGCTCATGTGGTAGCTCTAACAGACTTCTCTCATGGCCTCTTGATGTTTTAGGAATAAGAGCTAATGTTGAAGAAATCTCAGTGCTTTCTTCTTTTTCCTGATGTGGCTCCTGTGGAACTTCGATTTGCTCCTCCTTCCCCTCTTCCACTTGATTTTCAGCCACCTCTTCACTTCTCAATGTGACAGCTTGCTTAGGATAGTAGGTGTACTCTTCCTCCATGTAGTGCTCATTAGTATTGGCCACCAACTGACTTTGACACTCTTCTTCTTTGAGGATGTCTGATATTTGCTTGAGATGAGCCTTCATCATTTCAAATGATTGCATGAGGGAGTTCTCCCTCCTTTCAAATGATCGATTTCTTTCCTCCATTTGGCTAAGAGAAGCTGATATTATTTCTTCTAAGCTAGCATGCGCTTCTTCTAAGGCATGGCTCACTTCTTCTAAAGCAGACCTTTTGGAAGGAGGGTGTTCTTCTTGGTATTTCAAATTAGAGTTCTTCATCTTCTCAATTGATGACCTGATCAGATCTAATGTATTTTCAGAAGACTCAAGAGGAGGTGGTTCAACCTGATATTATTGTTGTGGAGCTGATTGAGAGGAATATGCATGATCATAGAATTGCTGATATGAGTTATGCTGCATTCTATGAGATTGTGGAGCATGAATTCTGGGAGCTTGAGCTTGCCGTGAGAGATTGGACTGTTGGCTCCATGATGGTTTGCAAGAATCAAAATAGCGGCCGTTCCCCGATCTAGAGAAGGATGTGTTCTTATGCGCATTAAATTTGTTAGAAATTTCTCTCATTATAAGACATTCTCTAACATGGTGATAAGGGTCATGGCATAAAGAACATGGTCCATGGGGTGTCGGAATGCCTCCCCACATGTGTGAAAATAAAATAACAAAAAGTTAAAATTAAAAGGGAAAAAAAAACAAAATTTAAAAAGAAAACTTACTAATATGCAGACTCGAATGACCCTACATGAAATAAAAGAAAAAAAAAATTAGATCTATAATTAGTGCAGTAACTATGTTGCTCGTTGGATGTGCGATCGATCTCACAGTGAGGTGCGCTCGATCGCACTGGTGCGCTCGATTGCCCTTTTTGGGCGCTCGAGCGCACCTCCATAGGCCGAACAGGAACTGCGGAAAAAACTAGAAAAACAGAAAAATTTAAAACAAAAATAAATTAAAAGAAAAAAAATTCCAAACAAAATTAAACAATCCCCTGCAACGGCACCAAAAACTTATTGTGCTAAATACTACCTAAATTAATAGATAATATTTAGTACATTTTACTCGTAAGTACACAAGATCAAATGATAGTATAGTGCAGCAAGTACGAGATCGATCCCACGAGGATTGTTAATTTTATTTAGAATTAATTAAAATATCAAAATTGTCACGAGATTCATATTAATACTAAGGAAAAGAAATAAAAATAAAGATAAAGATAAAGGTAAAGGTAGGGCTTTGATATCTACCACTAATCATGCTCAAATAATATAACAATATGCCAATGATCCAATTATATTATGAATACCTAATGTTTGCCAACCTAAGGGCATTTGTGTATACTCCTTAAGCTATTGATTTCCCTAGTAACGAATTAGGCATGGGTGTATACTCTAACTCTTTTCTTTCTCAAATGATTTAGTTTGGGTGTATACTAAATTGTTCTTTAAGAAAGCAAAAATCTATGGAAATCGACAAACACACGGAACCTAGGGCATGGGTGTATACTCCCGGTTTTTCATGTTGATTAACCCAAGAATCCGGTGTGAATTTCTTTTGTTACTCTTATTAAATCCAGGACTCAGTCATCCAAATTGATTAAATTAACTAATCCATACCACATGCATATAATGGCCAATCACACATATACAAGGAATTCAAGAAAACAGGAATTAATCAAGTTAAGCAACACAATATGATTATCACAAAGGCGCCAATATTGAAATATTAAATAAACATAATTAGGGCTTCAATCTAGCCCTCCTTAAGAGTAAGTTATACATAATTAAAATAAAAGAAAAGGAAAAGAGAAAGAAAGAACCGAAAGGTAGCCTCCAATTCCTCCAATTCCTCCAATTCCTCTCCCCAAAGTTGTATCTTTTCCCAGCTTGATTGTTCTCAAGGTTTAGAGGTCTATTTATAGGGCTTTAGAAGTCCTTGTTACACTAGTAAACCTAGAAAATTCGTAGGGTTTTAGTCCTATTACAAGTGGGACTTGAAAAACCCTAATATGGAAGGAAAGGGAGTCTGTCCGCAGCTCTGGAATTCTCCAACGCACGGGTGCGCTCGATCGCAGCCCGTGTACTCTCGATCGTAGGACTGCGATCAATCCTATGTGTGCGGCGCTCGATCATAGATGCTGCATCGCTGTTTGTCTTCTCTAGTAGTGCGCTTGATCGCACTGTTAGGGACTCCAATTTTTCCCAATTTCTCTATTTGAGCCCAAATCTTCCAAGTTTACTTCCTTATCTTCCAAATGCCTACAAAAACATGGAAAACACATAAAAGAACTAAAATAGCATAATTTAACAACACTTAAGGAATTAACACATATAAGTTTAAGGGCTAAAGTATGAATATTTTGGCACTTAACAGCATTCCCAATTTCAAAGGCATTAGGTCTAGTTGCTGGGTTTCTTCGGGCGGCATTCTTTGCGACGAAGAGCAGAGTTAAAACTGACTCGACTAGAATCGAGCGACCAACCTAGAGGCTAAGTTCTAACAACTTATCTAACTTATACTCTGGTGTGATCATAGTCTAGGTTCTCTTTCCCTTTATCCTATCATCCTTTCAAAGCATAAGGCTCTGATACCAATTGTAACGACCCCGATGGGAAAATAAATTTAGTAATTGACCCCATAGTTTGTCTTTTAACCCTATCCCACATGGAACAAGACTCAGGGATCATAACCTCTTTTATTCGAAAGAATTCAACGGAAGACTTTTAAACTATGGGATAGGAGAACGATAATTAAAATAACCACACATTCATACACCAGAGTAAACTTAATACCTCATATCATAAAGATAAGTCACCAAATGTATCAGTTATCAGACCATCATCAGAACAAAATATTACATTCCCAAATCATAATTGTCTTACAAAAGATCCACATATCAAATATTAAGCTTAAGTAGGGCTAAAGAGATAATAATCTCGATCATGTCTGCTCGGGTGGTTCCTCCATCATCCTACATGGACTTCAACCACTAAGAGTCCATATCCTCAAAAATGACTTGGATCAAGTCCTGTGCAATTACCCATGTCGAGTCCAAAGGCATCTTCGTCTAGGCTAGCTAAACTGTGCAATTATTCATAGTGGAGGGAAAAAACATAAAAAAAGGGGGTAAGTCTAAAGACGTAGTAAATGTGAATGAACATAATACGCATGCTAGTTTAGTGATGAACTCTATGCAACAGTTTAATCATGCCGGTTTTCCATAGGTGTGATATAGATATATAATACATGCTTATAATTATAAGTGACAGTGATAGTTCAACAGTATGGTCTACTCGAGATATTACCCCTTCTCAGTAGGGTTGGCGTTGTCCCGGGCGACCTGTAATACAACATCAGTGCCCGGGATATTGTACGCTACTGTTCATAACACTAGTGGCATGACCGAGTCCGACTCGGGTGGCTCACACCACTAATAATGTCCGTCCTATAGTGGTCGCCTGTTAAGGGTGCGCCGACCATAAAGTTAACATGTATAGTAAGCCCATGACCGTTATCTCGTACGTACCAGTGTACCATATCATACGATGCAATTTATCTTGTCTGTATTTTACATGCCTGCTTTTACAAGTCTCACTTTCGTTAAAATGTTAAGTACAACGTTTTTCACAAATGCTAGAGTTCATGTGTAGCAGAAATATATGTTTCCATGAGAATTGTAAATATGCATGTTTTGATACACAAAATAGAAGTGCAAATGTGGAAAAATAAAGGCGAGCATTATGTGAGTTAAAACTCACCTGGGTTGATTAAAGTCTTTGAGAAATCTTCCAACAAGTTCGAGTTCTACAAATCTGTGAAAATCCCCTCCATTAGTCCTAAGTTCGCTAAAATAAACCATAGGCTTAAAAATAGGGGTCGTTGGGTGCTCGGCCAAAAAGGCCATCTCCTGAACGTTCCCGGGTGAGTGCTCGACCTATGGACGAGCGTTTGTCCAGTGAGGTTAAAGTGGAAGCTTCATTTGACCCACTTATTTCCTGAGCTTTCTAACGGTTTCTTATGCTATCAATAGGCTTTTTAACACTATTCCAAGCCTAACAACATTCTTAAACAGTAAGATTAAATCTAAGTAAGAGGAAACGCTAACCGACAACAAAGCTTACACAACTAAGCTATTAGAATGAAACTCAAGAAAATAGTAAAGATTACCTCAACCAAGCAAGACCTCCAAGTAAACTCCACCAACACTAACAAAATCTCACCACTCTCACAAAACAAAAATGACAGAGTTTCCTTAAGCTTCTGGGGTGGAGAAAATCAAATGGGATTGAGTGGTATTTATAGGGATGAGTTTGAGGGTAAAATAGTAAATAACAGGAAAGGGGTGAGTGCTCATGGTACTACAGGGAGCGAGCGCTTGTGTACTGTTGCTCAGAGGGGTCAAGTGGCAGGTGACATGCGCAGATAAAAACTATCGGTCAACAAAAGGTTAACGAGCACTCGATCTGGTCCCCACACGAGCCTTCGTGTACGGTTGTCAGGCGAGTGCTCGTGTGTGGTCCCCCACACGAGCGTTTGTCTATTGTAGCTCCAAGATCCAAAAATACCAAAAATGCCCCTCCAGGTGTCCCTAGTGACCCAAAGCCCAATTAACCTTCTAATTAAGCTGTCTTGAGCCTAATTGATTATTTGGGTCACTACAGCTTTTTGTTTGAGAAATTGTAGAAACTCTAGATAACATGGATTCATGACATGATGAAAAAACAGAATATTTGGGATTAAGAAAAGAAGAAATACAAGGATTACCTGAAACTTTGGCAAAGAGATGATCATCAGTAGAAATACTACCTACTTGATGGTGTGTTGGATGTTGCCAGGTTATTTTGCTGCATAAACTCCATCAATTGTTGACACTGAGCTTGGCTGAAAGGAAAAGGTGGTTGGGTTTCAACTGTGCGGACTTGGTTTGCTGAAGAATTGAAAGGAGGTTTGGTTCTTGTAAACTTGAAACAGGGGAGAAATCCATGAATCATGTAGCATTTTTCAATGGTATGTCCTACTATACCACAATGAATACATGTAGGTTTATCTCTGCGTCCATTTGGATTGGTTCTAAAACTACCTCTATTGAAAGAACCAGTAGGAGCAAGAGCTCGTGAAACAAGGGCAGGGGCTCTTGACATGAATGCAACATTGTCATTGAAAGGATTTCCAGCAGAAGATGAGATTTCCTTCTGTCTCTCATCTTGTAAAATCATGGAGAATACTTTGTTGAATGTGGGCAATGGTTCCATTAATAGAATTTGTCCACGAACATTAGAAAAAGAATCACTTAAGCCCATTAATAAATGATAAATGTACATTTGAAGATGAAACTCAGATACACTTTTCATTGATCCACAAGTGCATTTTCCACATGAACAATGAGGGATTGGACGATAGTTTGAAAATTCATCCCAAATTCCTTTGAATTGAGTGTAGTATGTGCTCACAGAATTGGATTTCTGTGCAAGAATAGAAATTGTTTTCTGAATTTGAAAGGTGCGTGGACCATTTCCTTGAGAAAATCGAGTCTTCAAATCCTTCTAGACATCTTCAGCCTTGGTGATGTAAAGGATGCTGATAGCAATATCCTTGGAAATAGAATTTGTGATCCAGCTTATGACCATGTTGTTACACTTCTTCCAAGCTTTGTAATTTGGAGAGATGATAGGAGGTTGTGGCAGAGACCATTAACCATTTCAGGCTTGTTCTTGGCAGCAAGTTCCATCTCCATTGAGCGGCTCCATGTACGATAATTCTCACTCGTAAGAGGAGATTGTACAAGAATTGTTCCTGGATTATCTTCGTGATGGAGATAAAACAAGTCCAATGACATCAATGGAGTTTTCAGCAGATTTTGAGGAAGTTGCATCAAGATGTGGTGATGCAGCAAGATCACCCATGGCGGATGAAGAAAGGAAGAAAGAAAGAAGCAGATAAAAGAAGAAGAAAGAAGCAGAATGCATGAAGTTCGCAAATTTCTATTGCTCTGATACCATGTCAACAATGCAATACCAATGTAGAAAACAGAGAAATGAGAGAGAATGGAGAGAAGCAATTCTTTGTATATTGCATTGACTGAATTGTTTCTTGTACATTTGCAGTATATATATCATATACAAGCTGCCATACAAATAACAATAAACTGTTATGTACAACCATACTAACAGAAAGAAAACTAACTTCTAACTACATTGCTAACTCATCTTCAGCTAACAAAACAGATTCCAGCTCATCTTCATTCGCTTATACCCCGCATAGATTTTCTGCAAAAAAAATATGAATCTTAAATAAGAAAAAGAAGAAGAAGAAGAAGAAGAGGAGATGGAGAGGAAAATATATATTTCTACTTCATTTCTGAATGCATGGAGTCATTTGGTGCGTACGACCTCTTTCATAGTTTTGTAGAGTGAGACAGTAGAGGGTTGGACGTGTCTATCAAAACAATAAACAATTGACAATATAGAGGAGTGATTTGCTACGCCAGCTCAGAGAAATGACAAAGGCTCCATTTGGAAAAGGCTTTTAGGGTTTTAGTGGATATAAATTGTAGTAAAAATTGATTGATATGAAAAAAAAAAAAAAAAAAGAATGTTTGGTATGAAAAAGTTAAAAAAAAAATTATTTTGTATTATTTTTTTATTTATATAAAAATAAAAAGTTATTAATATGATATAAAAAGTAAAAATGTTCGGAGTTAATTTTTTTTTTTTTGTTAATAAACAATATAAGTCTGGTGGCTGTTGCCAAACGATGCCAAGGACTACTCTCTCTGCATGCATTTGAATTTGATAGGTTGCCGTCTATCTTTATAGCGTACGTTTTCTAGATCCCATTGTACAACACCATTAAAAGAATTTTTAATTGAAATTTCTGACCTACCGACTAGTAATTTTTTTATTGCTAACAAGGCATCTCTACTGTGTAAAGCCTTATAAATTGGATGCAAAGAGTATATATATATAACTTTAGAGAAACTTCACTTATTGTTATCATTTTTTATTGCCTTTATAATCATACACTTAAATTTTGAAAAATTATCAATTTAGGATTAACATCTTTCAGAAGATTTGTAATATCAATCATTATGTCCATAAATTCAATAGTAAATCCTAACAGAATAAATAAAATCCCCAAAATAACATGTTCGAGTTCAATTTTTTTTGTAATTTTATAAAACATTTAAGGGCATTTTGAGAATTTTCATTCATCAACGGTTTGATTTAACCCTGAATTTTGACAAGAGTGTTAAAATTGCAAATATTTGAAAGATTGTAACCCTAAATTGACATTTTATAAAGTTTAAGAATATGACCACAAAAGTGATGAAAGATCAAGGATAGTAAATAAAGTTTTTCCTTTATTTTATATATGGCCATGATTTAAAGTTGGTGTATCTAACGATATACATAATATCACATTATTTAGACTTTTTAAAAAACATACTAAAATTAATATTATATACACCATTAAATATATCAACTTTAAATCCTTACCAGAAAATATACCGTCCTGCCTAACCTGCATGCTTTTTAACTGTCCCTTTTTATTTGCATGTGCATATTTAAGTTTCATTTAAAACAAAAGCCTTCTGTCATTTACTCCCATGGCCAAAGTAACTTTTGCATTCTATCATGTCGCAGCACGCCATTATTCTGCGAGTAAACTTGTTTCTTCACTTTTCCAGCATAGTGTTGGGTAATTAATTCAGATGGTCTGAATTTTGCACCTAAATCACCTACCTCCATCATACAATGCCCTACATAAAAGAATTAATTATCTGTCTTTGATCTCCTTCAAATGTACGTAGAGATATAACACATTTTTGGCTTTCTAATAAATAGGCTTGAACTATACAACTCTCAAATGGTTAAGAAGCATTTGTGCTTCTAGAATATCTTCTAATATATAGATGTGATATATATTCTCTTTGGGGTCTTTTTCTATTTTCTCACTTTTCAAAATTACCATTACATCTGTAGGATTCATGTGTGAGACTCATATGGCCCAACAGATTCAATTGTAATTTTGAAAAATAAGAGAATAGGAGCAAAACTAGGGAAGAAAATTGAATCAAAATTCAATAGTAGTCAATCCCCAAATCTAACGATAAATTTAAAGGTCACATCACTTTTAAGGGATAAGATGGAAATAAGAGTCTTGCATATAGAATTACTCATTTTTATATTAGGTTGGTTAGTATTAATTTTCCTTAATTTAGATTGTTGAATATTTTCAGTAATTGCGTTATTTACCTTTCATGTATTACCATATTTACATTCATTTTACCTACCATCTTTCCTTTATAAATAGGAACATTTTTTGCTCAAAAAAAAAATAGGAACATTTTTTTTTGACATGTCCACAAAAGAGGGAGGAGACGAGATTCAAACTAATGACCTCCACTTCATGAGACATAGTCTCCAGCCGATTGAACTACTCATTGGGGACATAAATAGGAACATTATGTATTGAAAAATGCTACTCATTATTTTCAAGTGTTTATTTTCCAGCATTCATTTTGTTTTTTTATTTTTTTATTTTTTATGTTTCTTTTTTTAAAAAAAATAAAAATAAAAAAAGTAAATATAAATGTGTCACTTAGACAAAAATTTTGCTAAGAGAATGACACACTTCAATAGTAAAGATGTAGGTAAGAGACACTTTACACACACTTTGTCCCAGTTTTATTTTATCTTTATTTTTGTTTTTTGTGAAAAGAAAAAAAAATATATATGCATAATTATGTTTGTCTTAAAATTTTGGTTGATCTTAAAAATTGTGATTTGATTTCATTAGTGAGCTTAAAATTTTGAACACATGATCTGATAATTGAGTTTTTCAGTTTGGTTACTTGCTTAGGACAGTTGAGAATTCACATGTTTCATCTGATCTTACACAAGCACATTAGCACATAATTTGTGAGGTATGACATGAAGTCTGATGTGTGTGTTTCTATGTCTTGGGTGAAACTGGATGATTTATTAGATGGATACTTTGGCATATATATAAAGTAACTGGACCTCTTGCCTCAAAGCATTGAGTTTTCATGTCAAAAAGTGTAGAATTTTGATTTGGTTAATGTCATGGTTAATTTGGTTTAGTATCCTTTTTTACTCAAGTTAGTAAGTCCTATGGGTGTCTCTACACCTAATGCCCTAAAACCATTTGGTTTGGGAGTCATTGACTTAACACTCATTACATGGGTCAGTTAGAAAGCTTAAGGAAACCAAACATTGCACAACCTGACGAAAAAGAAAAAAAAAAAAAAAAGAAAGAAAAATATGTCATTGTTGTTAATTATAATAGGGATTTCAGTGAACTTTAAGATATTGAGACATTGCACATTGAAAATAATTGGAAGCTTCATATTTATGTGCTAGTTCACTTTATACTGTGTCGAACTTGTGATGCCTTAGCATGTCTTTTGTAAGTGATTAAATTTTAAAATTCCAATTCATTGTGAAGATGGAGTTTATCTTTTTAAGCTTATTAATGAATGAGAATCATGGTTTTGAGTGATACCTTAATTTTTGAATAACATGAACTCTTGCATAATATTTGTGGTTAACATTTCTGGAAAACCCTCACGAGATTTCACTCGTCCTCTAGGGAACTCTTAGGGGTTTAAAAGGCTTGTTGCATATGCTAAATGCAATTGTACATCCCACAAAAGATGGATTTATCTTTTTGTTTTTGTTTTTCATTTTATTTTTAGTTTTGTATTGCTAAGGGATTAGCAATATGTAAGTTTGGGGGTGTGTTAAGTGCCAAAATATTCATATTTTAGCCCTTAAACTTATATGTGTTAATTCCTTAAGAGTTGTTAATTTATGCTATTTTAGTTCTTTTATGTATTTTCCATACTTTTGTAGGCTTTTGGAAGAGAATAAAGTAAATCTGGAAGATTTGGGTTCAAAGAGAGAATTTGGAAAAGTTGGAGTTCTTGACAGTGCGATCGAGTGCAGGGAACCTGCGATCGAGCACACTACCAGAGAAGACAAGCAGCGAGTGCAGCCATGTGCGATCGTGTGCACAACAGAAGAGTCTCGATCGCAGACGTGCGATCGAGCGCACACTGGTCGCGATCGATCGCACCCATGAGTTGGTGACACATCAGAGGCGGCCAGACTCCCTTTCCTTCCATATTAGGGCTTTCTAAGTCCTACTTGTAATAGGACTAAAACCCTACGAATTTTCTAGGTTTACTAGTGTGTCAAAGACTTCTAAAAGCCTATAAATAGGCCTCTTAGCTTCTAGGAATGGGGTGGAGAAAGAGGCACAAGCTCTGGAAAGGAACTGAAGGCTAGATCAAAAGGAGTTTGGGTTTTTCTTCTCTTCTACCTTTTATTTTTGTTATGTAGTTTATATTTTAATTAGGGCTAGATTGAAGCCCTAATCATGTCTATTTTTGGCCCTGTTGCCGAACAAAAACATGTTGTGCTAAATACTACCTCAATTAATAGATAATATTTAGTATGTTTTACTCGCAAGTACACAAGAACAAACGATAGTATTGCAGGAAAATACGAGATCATTCCCACGATGATTGCTAAATTATGTTCAGAAGTGATTTCCTATTTAATTAAACATATAAAATTCAATTGTGAAGATTGAATTTAATATAAAGAAATAAAATAAAAGATAAACTAAAACTTAAAAGGATTAGGGTTTTGATATCCACCATTAAATTAGACTAATTAAGATAACAATATGCCAATGCGCCAATCATACCGGTATATTTAATGTTTGCCAACCTATGGGTATGGGTGTCTACTCCTTAAGCTATTGATTTCTTTAAGCAACGAATTAGGCATGAGTGTTTACTCTAATTATTTTCTTTCTTAAAGGATTTAACATGGGTGTATACTAAGTTGTTCTTTAAGAAAGCATAAATCTGTGGAAATCGACAAACACATGAGGCCTAGGGCATGGGTGTCTACTCCCGGTTCTCCATGTTGATTAACCCAAGAACCCGGCGTGGATTTCTTTTGTTACTATTATTAAAACCAGGACTTGATCATCCAAATTGATTTAATTGACTAGTCTATACCACATGCATATGTTGGCCAGACAAGCACATATGAGGAATTCAAGATAACAGGAATTAATCAAGTTAAATACACCAAAATATAATTGTAGCAAAGACGCCAATATTGAAATCATAAATAGACATGATTAGGGCTTCAATCTAGCCTTAATTAAAATATAAACTACATAACAAAAATAAAAGGTGGAAGAGAAGAAAAACTCAAACTCTTTTTGATCTAGCCTTCAGTTTCTTTCTAGAGCTTGTGCCTCTTTCTCCACACTTATTCCGAGAAGCTAAAAGGTCTATTTATAGGCTTTTAGAAGTCATTGACACACTAGTAAACCTAGAAAATTCATAGGGTTTTAGTCCTATTACAAGTGGGGCTTGGAAAACCCTAATATGGAAGGAAAGGGAGTCTGGCCGCCTCTGATGTGTCACCAGCGCACGGGTGCGATCGATCGCAACCCGTGTGCGCTTGATCACACGTCTGCGATCGAGACTCTTCTGTTGTGCGCATGATCGCACATGGCTGCACTTACCGTTTGTCTTCTCTGGTAGTGCGCTCGATTATACTGCTAGGAACTTCAACTTTTCCCAAATTCTCTCTTTCAGCCCAAATCTTTCAGATTTACTTCCTTCTCTTCCAAAAGCCTACAAAAGCATGGAAAACACATTAAAGAACTAAAATAACATAAATTAACAACACTTAAGTAATTAACACATATAAGTTTAAGGGCTAAAATATGAATATTTTGGCACTTAAACTCTAATGAAATCAAATCACAATTTTTAAGATCAACCAAATTTTAAGACAAACATGATTATGCTTTTTTTTTTTCTTTTCACAAACAGCAAAAATAAAAAAAAAATAAAACTGGGACAATAGTTTTTTCTTTTCACAAATTTTTTTTTTTTCACAAAAAATAAAAATAAAATAAAATTGGGACAAAGTATATGTAAAGTGTCTCCCATACCCCCAAACATAAATTACACATTCTCCCCAATATGCCTATAACATGGAAAGAATTTACTCGGGATATGGATGAAATTGTCTGGAATAGCATGGCTCATAGCATACCCCTAAACTTGAACTGAAGCACACTTGTCCCTGCAAAATAAAACACTAAACAAATAAAAAAGAAACAAAAATAAAAATAAAGACAAAAATAAATTGAAAAACAAATAGAAAAATAATAGGATAAACTATGGGGTGCCTCCCATGAGTGCTAAGTTTAACGTCTTCAGCCAGACTGTACAGCAGCTTTAGTACTGCTGGATGGAGGTGCGCTTAATCGCATTGCCGCATGGTAGCTCAAAGTTGTGGACAAAAACAGAGAAAAATTAAAACCACAAAAATAATAATAAAAACTAACAAACTTTAAAAACAGAAACATAAAACAAAAGGCAAAATAAAAGAAAACAAAAAAAATAAAAATAAAAACAAAAATAATAAAATAAAAATGAAAAATAAAAGCAAAATTGACATCAGCAACTTCAGTACTGCTGTCTGGCTGTGTGCTCGATCGCAATGCACATGCGCTCGATTGCACAGCTGCGCTCGATTGCCCTGGAATGGGCGCTCGAGAGTACTGTGGCAAAACATAAGCATAAGCATATAAGGCTCATAGGCAGCAGTGCGCTCAATCGCTTGAGACTACGCTCGATCGATTCAATTTGCGGACAAAAACATAAACAAAAATGAAAAACAAAACATAAAAATTAAGCAAAAATAAACAGAAACATAAAACAAAAAAAATTAAAAACTAAACAAAACAGAGAAAATAAATAAATAAATAAAAGAAACTAAATTAAACTAAAGGAAAAAAATTTCTAGGCATAATTTAACACAATCCCCGGCAAGGGCGCTAAAAACTTATTGTGCCAAATACCCACCTAAATCAATAGGCAAATACTTGGTACATTTTACTCGCAAGTGCACAAGATCAAATGATAATATTGCAGGCAAATATGAGATCATTCCCACGAGGATTGGTAAATTATGTTTAAAAGTAATTTCCTATTTAATTATAAAACTCAATTGTCACAATTGAGTTAAAATAAAGAAATAAAATAAAAGATAAAGTAAAACTAAAAAGGATTAGGGTTTTGATATCCACCACTAATCAGACTAATTAAAATAACAATATGCCAATGTGCCAATTATATCGGTATATTTAATGTTTGCCAACCTAAGGGTATGGGTGTCTACTTCTTAAGCTACTGATTTTCCTAAGCAACGAATTAAGCATAGGTGTCTACTCTAATTCTTTTCTTTCTTAAAGGATTTAGCATAGATGTCTACTAAGTTGTTCTTTAAGAAAGCATAAATCTGTGGAAATTGACAAACACATGAGGCCTAGGGCATGGGTGTCTACTCCCGGTTCCCCATGTTGATTAACCCAAGACCCGGCATGGATTTCTTTTGTTACTATTATTAAAACTAGGACTCGATCATCCAAATTGATTTAATTAACTAGTCTATACCACATACATATGTTGGCTAGACAAACACATATGAGGAATTCAAGATAACAGGAATTAATCAAGTTAAATACACCAAAATATAATTGTAGCAAAGACGCCAATATTGAAATCATAAATAGACATGATTAGGGCTTCAATCTAGCCTTAATTAAAATATAAACTACATAACAAAAATAAAAGGTGGAAGAGAAGAAAAACCCAAACTCCTTTTGATCTAGCCTTCAGTTCCTTTCTAGAGCTTGTGCCTCTTTCTCCACACTTATTCCTAGAAGCTAAAAGGTTTATTTACAGGCTTTAGAAGTCCTTGACATACTAGTAAACCTAGAAAATTCGTAGGGTTTTATTCCTATTACGAGTGGAACTTGGAAAACCCTAATGTGGAAGGAAAGAGAGTCTGGCAGCCTCTGATGTGTCACCAGCGCACGGGTGCGATCGATCGCAACCAGTGTGCCCTCGATCGGACGTCTACGATTGAGACTCTTCTGTTGTGTGCATG
The DNA here is from genome assembly GCF_901000735.1 of Corylus avellana. Lineage (NCBI taxonomy): Eukaryota > Viridiplantae > Streptophyta > Magnoliopsida > Fagales > Betulaceae > Corylus > Corylus avellana. Next base: position 18,748,358 of record NC_081544.1, read on the forward strand.
ATCGCACATGGCTGTACTCGCTACTTGTCTTCTCTAGTAGTGCGCTCGATCGCACTGCCAGGAACTCCAACTTTTCCCAGATTCTCTCTTTGAGCTCAAATCTTCCAGATTTACTTCATTTTCTTCCAAAAGCTTACAAAAGCATGAAAAACACATAAAAGAACTAAAATAGCATAAATTAACAACACTTAAGGAATTAATACATATAAGTTTAAGGGCTAAAATATGAATATTTTGGCACTTAACAGTAGGTAGCCCTAACGTTTCATTAATCTATTTCTTCTCTATATGCGTGCACTCTTTTCTTTCGCTTTCATATTATATTATTTTATATTGTATATAAAAGTCTACATGCAAAGATCTCTCTGCCAACGTTGGCCATTCATATATAACACTTTTGTTCATAGTTTATAGACCCATAATTTCTTAATATGATGTTGAAAGAGATGTGTGAGGCGAACAGAACCCATTAATTAAGTATGCTAGCTCGTAAAACTATTGAGTAAAATTACTATAATATATTTTAGGGTTAGTTCTCCCCCTCTCTTGAATGCTTCAATAATCAGTGGTGACTGGTGAGCGAAATTCGATTGCAAAAGAGAAATGTTCCAGTAAATGTTGATAGAATTTTAATGTTTTCGCTGCTTAGTATCTTTTTTTTTTTTTAGGAGTAGAGATCCCTGAGTCTTTTTCCTTGCTTGATAAGGCCGGGAGACAAACCATGAAGTTAATTACCAATTAATTATTTTTCAGTGCGTTATAGATGGTATCAGAGCATTCGGCTATTCGAACCATTGGAATTGATGTGTCAAGTATTAGGTGATAATTTATTAAAGCATTTGGCTCCGCGGACTATAGGAACTGATCTAATAGGTATTAATTAGGAAATGATCTAGCAGAGCATAGGATGGATTAAATATATACAAGGGATATAGAGTTTTGATATCTAATGATGTTGAGGATGTTAGACTTGAGGGTTTTAAGAATTCGATATGGTATTGTAGTCAGGACTAAGACCACTTTGATGATGCATATGGATATAAGTAATGGTTTGCACTAGGTTAGTTAGATACAAGTCTTAAAGATAGATCTACATTGCTTCTATTATTTTCCTCTTTTCCCCATACGTATATTTGTATTGTTATAGATAGTGAAAAATCTAATAGACTCAAATCTACACTTAGAAGAGGGTTGAATATGTGTTCACCAACATTATGCGGAAGTTAAAAATTTTAAGCATACAACAATTCACCAGATATTTATAAAAGCTATAAATCAAGGAATACATATTTGATTACAGAAAAGAAACATTTTAGAGAATTCTCTAAAATTAAAACCTCTCCGGGGTAGCCAAACCCAAGAATCACTCACAATAGAATTATGAGAAATTACACAATGTCAAAACTAACAAAACCTTTGCTACTAACAATCCCGTGTACTAGACAAATGACCTACTTGTCCGCTACCACAGTAGTTCTCCTAGAACCTCTGGAACATTTCATCTATGTGATCACCTTTATTGGAACTCTGATAGGTTTCGGTTGTTTTGGATCTATGGATGAAGTCACAACCTCTAATTCTAAGATAGAGACTTAAAGCTCTAAATCTCAAAAGCTCTCTTAGCATAGCATTATTCACTCTTGGAATACGTAAATGGAAATGAGTGTTCAAATCCCTATACATAGACTATAGCACATACCTATTAAAAACTTTAAATCAAGCGGCTGTGTCCGGACAAGGTTAAGTACATGCTCGGAAACAGCTAAGGTTTCGTCTTTGTAAACCCTACATGTCCAGACATGATGTCCAACTGCCCGGACATCCAATGTAGAATGAACTATTTGGAATTTCTATTCTGACATGTCCCCAAGCTATCCGGACAGGTCTTGTGAATTGAAGTCTTGGGAAATCATGTTTAGACATGTCTTGCAAATTGATGACTCTAGCACCACTGCCCATTGGACTGCTTCAAAGGATCAGTTGATTTTGGTCTTTTTTATCTCAAAGGTAACAATAACCTAAATGCCTATTGTGATTTAGATTGGGCAGGAAATCTAGATGACAGACGCTCCACCACTAGCTATGGCATTTTTCTTGTGTCTAAACTATCTCTTGGTGTGCTAAGAAGTAGCACACGGTCTCTTGATCTAGCATAGATGCAGAATACCGCTCCATGGATCTTGTCACGACTTAGTTATTTTGGATTCGAATGCTCCTCAAGGAGCTCACATTTCTCTTTGTGATCCTCCTCGCCTTTGGTGGGATAATTCGGGTGCCTTGTCATTACCTTCTAACCTTGTGTTTCATGCTCGCATGAAACACGTTAAGATATATTTTCATTTTATTCGAGAAAAAAGTGACTCATCCTGATATTCAATTGCATCATATATCTACCATTGTACAGGTTGCTGACATTTTTGCAAAGGGCCATACTGCCTCACGGTTCCATTATTTACATCTCAAACTGAAGGTGGTTCCCCATCAGTTTGCTGGGGGGCCTTAAGCTTATAGAGGACACAAGTCTCTCTGAGATGACCCAAGACTCTCCAAGCCAAGCATCAGATCACTTAAGCATCATTAAGAATATTCAGCATCATCACCAAAGAGATTCCGTACGTGACTCTCAAGCATGAAGTCGTGCATCACAAGCATAAGACTTCCTTACAGACCCATTCTTGTACCACAAGAGTTTCCTTCTAGATTCACATCAGCGGCTGTCCAAGATTTCCAAGCATCAGATCATGATCTTCTCATGCATGACTCACACACAAATGCTACGATCCCATTCGTTGTCTTATATTTTCCTTATGTATATTCTCTTTACATCTTGAGTTGTATTAGGGATGTATATGAACCGAGCCGAGCTGGGCTTTGGATGTTTGAACTCGGCTCGGAAAATTTGTATGGAATTTGAACTCGGCTTGAGCTCGATGAAATTTTTAAATATATGTTTGGGCTCAACTCATTTATTCCTCAAAGGGGTTCAAACTCGGCTCAAACTCGTTAAGTCTTTGTCAAATAAATGAGCTCGAACCGGGCTTAAGATAGAGCTCGTTTAATTTGTTTAAGCAATTTTGACCTTGTAGAACATATCAACAAACAATTTTTTTTTTCTCTCAAATCCTAAGCAAATCTTAGCCTAAAACAAGGCAATACAAGCATCCAGCCAAATTCCCCTCAAAACAACAAATCCTCTTCATTTTCAGTTAACTAAATCAAGTTAACAATATAAAAGAACCTAAGAATTAACAACAACAAAAAATAAAATAAAGGAAAGTGTAGCATTATCATGAATAGCCAAAACATTGGGCATGACGTAGCCGTAGAGGTTGTGGCGGACGGTGACGTGCACTGGCTTCTTGGTGATGATGTTGGAGAAGCGTAGGAAGGAGATCTGGCCGATTTGAGCCCACGGTAGGCCAAGTGTAGTTGCTGAGTGAAAGGCCTAGCATCTCGTCCTCGTTGAGCTCAAGCAGTTGTTAGGACCACGACTCTGATCGAGAGAAGTGGGTTAGGATGGCCTGCAGGAGTGAACGACGGAGTGAAGCCGTGCACTCGTCGGTCGTCAGTCATCAGTCATCATCCTCACTTCCAATTGTTTTTCTTTGAGCAATCAGCCCCTCAAAAAATAAGGACAATATTGCCCTCCTAATTGCACTAAATGGATCCTTTCCATTTCAAATTTTTCCATAATAAGTGGGAGTTCACCGAATCCAATAATTAATAAACATTAAATGTGAGTCTTGAGTTGTGTGATAGCATTGGAATGAGATTCTCTCAATTTTAGAGGAAATGGAAAGGATCCAGTTAGTACAATTTAGGAGGGCAAAATGGTTTTTTCAATTGAAATAAACCATTTTGCCCTCTTATTTTTGCCTAACCGGTTCCTCCCCATTTCAAAGGAAATGGAGAGGATCCTTTTGGTAGAGCATTAATGCTCACATTTTTCTCAAGCTTTCCCTGAAGCGTTTCTTGGAGTTATTTCGTTGAGTTTCGAGGCCTGGTTGGTTAGTTGGTTATGCTCCATTTGCAACAATTAGAAAAATCTCAACCCTACACTTCAATAGCTTTCCTTAAGAACCGTTGGATTAGTAACCAAATGTTGGGACTAATACTTCATATGCAACTAAATTAATTCAAAAATTACATATACTAATAATGTATCCAAACTCTAAACAAAAGTTTATTCACGAGCCTATCTTGAGCTAAGTCGAGTTTCAGCATGTTCAGCTTATTTAATAAACGAGCTTAAAAATATGTTCAAGCTCTGTTTGTTTATTAAATGAACCAATCCGAGCCCAGTTAGTCCGAGCCGAACTCGAGCATATTCACGAGTAGCTTTGCTTGCTTATAGCCATATATTTGATAGTATAGGACTGATTTGTTTCCTTACATATTGTATCTTACCTTTTCAAGTTACTCTCTGCACATCAATATAAATAGATATATGTAGCTCTGTTTTGGTTAAGTTGAGCAAACAATTCTCTCTCATAATTTTCAAGGGGGGACATTGACCATAAAATAGTAGTTTGAGGTAAGTATATATGTATGTTTTTCACTAAGAATAAATTTGGAACATTGATGAAACTTAAGGAGTTAATTGCTGAAATTGAAAAGCTTGAACTAATTGAAATGTGGAGAAAACTTGTGGACCAATTTTAATTTTTCACTTGAAAATTAAAGCAATACATATTCATTATTCACCCTTTATCTTTGAGGAAAAGATCTCATTGTGAATGTTAACGAAGCCCAGACCAGTACTTAACCTTTTTACTCTGTTTATCTTTCTTCTTTTCCTTTTAGAGAAACAAAGAACAATACTTATGAAGCATTGCTAAAAAAAACATCTGAGCTTCACACAATCCTACTCACAATATTACACCTAACACTAAACTAATCCAAAGTTACAAACTAATTATGATTACATATGAGCAGTGATGATCCATTTAATTAAATCCTATCCTATGATGGTGAATCAAAACATGGGGGCCCTTAAAGGGGCTCCTTTCCTCAATTTCCTCCTCTTGGATAACGATAGTGCCAGGCATTTTCTGTCTCCAATTGTTACATTCTCTAGGTCTCCATCTTTCTCATTAGTCTGATTACTATATATGGCTGAAACCTGTCAACAATTATGAGAAAGATGATAAGCAAATTGGTGCTTAGTTTTCAAAAGACTTGGTAATTTTACAGATCTCGAAAATTCAGAAATTTATGACTCTCGGTAGCAGTCAATATCATTTTTAATACTGAATTTATGACTCTCAAACCGAAAAAGAAAAAGAAAAAGATGTTTTTAAATAATTAAACAGAAATAATGTACTAAATGGATCTCCCCATGTAGTATACAATTTGAAATCAACCCTTTTTTCACTTCTCTGCCTGTTGTGTCTGACTTTCACAATGCTAGGCGAATAAACTTGAAGATAAATGCAGATTGTGTTAGAATATATTGTATGAGATGACTAGTTATCCCAAAAGCTTAAGATGATAGAAAGAGATAAATTTAATCATTTAATTAACACTTTAACACTCTCCCTCACGTGTGGGTTCAAACTCCCTTTTAATAGGTGATGTCCAACATGTGAAATATTTAATTGAAATGGGGGGTGAATTTGACAGTGTCAAGATTCAAAGGTTCAATCCTAAGACCTTTGGCTCTGATACCATGTTACCATTTTAAAGTACCAATTATCTTAAAAGCTTAAGCTATTAGGAAAAGGTAAATTTAATCATTTAATTAACACTTTAACACTTCCCCTCATGTGCGTGCTCAAACTCTCTTTTAATAGATGAGGCCCAACACTTGAAATATTTAATTGAAATGGGGATGGATTTGACAGATTCAAGGCTCAAACGTTCGATTCCAAGACCTTTGGCTCTAATACTATGTTACTATGTTAAATTACCAGTTATCTCAAAAGCTTAAATTAATAGGAAGATATAAATTTGTTAGTTCTTGTGTTGGCTTAATTTACTTCCAAAATTCAGAGGCTACTGTTTACGGGCTCAAAAACTGATATAGAATGCTCAGAATCCAATCTCCACCGTTCATAATGTAGATTCATGTGTTATGAATATCTCTACAAAATTTCAGCTCAATCGGACCACAAACACCCGTCGATCGGAGCTGTTGATCAAGGTAGGACAGCATTTCCAGAATGTTGTTTCACCCATTGCATGCCCTGTCCGGACAGGCCTTCCCCGGGTCCGGACTGCATTTCCAGAAACTCTATTTTTGCTCCGCAAGGCCCTGTCCGGACAACCCATTAATCTGTCCGGACATCCCGTAAGTTTTAGGCCCAAAAACGTGATTTTAAGTGGGTTAAGTCTAGGGTTTTGTCGGGGGTATATATACATCATTATAGAATAGAGGCACGAATTTTCACCCCCAGAGAGTTCGTCGGAGGCTGTGCTAAGAGAGATTATATGTGGTAAGCTTTAAATTGAATCTCTTAGAGTTTTACTTATTCCTTTGATAAATCTACGGTTGAGAAGTCTATCGGAATGGTCCGGTAAAGGAGAATCACGTTGAAAAAGATTGTGAGCAAGGAGACGAGTTGTAGGCTTGTCGATCTTACAGAGCCAAGGTCTTGCAAAGGGTTGTAAGTGTTCCTAATGCCTGTAATCTCTGGATAATCTTTTGATAGTGATTTCCTAGGTTTGGCTTCCCAGAGAGGTTTTACGTTTAGATCGGTTTCTAAAAGGTTTCATCTTCGTAACCAAAATATTTGTGTCTGTCACTTTATTGCTTTATATATTTTGGGTGATTGAATTGTTTATTGCTTCATAATATTAATTCCGCATAAATTGTGATGAACAAGTTTTTGGAGTCGGCATATCGTTTTTCAAAATTTAATTATTTAATAAACACTTAATTAATAGATTTAGTGAGTAAAGAGTTGGAACCATGCTATCACGTTGCCAAATTTTTATCCCTCCCATCCAGTAAAAAACAATAAGAAAGAGGAAGATGAGAAATTGACCTTGCATGCTATACTGCAATATATATTATCTTGCAGACTCCTATCACAGGTGACGCACCTATATTGATCCCTTAAGTTGTTCTTCTGCTGCTGTTGTTGGTAAGGTCTTTGTTTCATGAACACCACTTTGGCTTTATTCGTATAATATGTCTGTGAACAAAAAACTGCACAAAATAAGTGGCTGCATGTATATTAATTGTGTATATGTATTGACAGATTTGGTGTTAATGCTACATACATTATCACGTTCCTGCAATGGTTGTCTGGTTTTGTATGTGTGCGTAGGTATATTTATGCCAGCTAGCATCAACTCCATAATAAAGAAAAACCTACTACTAATAATGTATCCGTGTCAACAATGGAAGTATATTCAAAATTCTGCTGGGATTACTTGAATATATGTTCTTGCTTCTTTAGTGCCAGACCATAATCAATATGACAGATTTTCGTACTTAGACTACCACATAATTTAATAGAGCACAGCGTCATCAATATTTATCAAATGTCGGTCTCTCAAGACACAATTAGTCCAAATTGCAATTAACAATTAAGACCTCGATCTTTCTTCTAATTTTCTAAGAAAACATCTAGCGTTGCCTGTCTGGAACAAGCATGGGTTTACTAGAAGTGTGCAAAGAACTATTTATGTCATTTGTCTTAATTTTGTAGGGCAAAATGATGACCATCAAGGCCTCCATATCCGGACGTACGGTCAAAAGTATTCCAGAGAACGCCACTTTGGCAAGCTGTCTGATAGCTTCTGTTTTCATGTTTTATGTTCGTTTTAGTTGGATTTAGAACTAATAATATGTCATTTTTTAGTATTTGAGGTTATGGAGCCTCAAGGGAATTTTACAAAGGAACCTTTCGACCCAGGTGAGTATAAACTCACATAGATGTTTGTTTTTTCTTTTTCTGCATTGCACAATATCTATTTTATTTATATCAAACATGCATATTTTGCAACTCTCATAAAGTACATTTTGGGACTACTGTGAACTCTCTTTTGCGAAAACGTATATTGATTAATAAGATAACAATGAGGCTTGTAAAAGACTGATAAGACTAATTGAATCGTATGACATGGTACACCGGTACGTGCAGGATAACGGCTATCGGCTTACTATACAGGTTAAATTTATGGTCAAATGTGTGTGTGTGTGGGCTTTGGATCTAATGGTTTCGTGACCAAGGCCCAGCTATTCCCTAATTGATGGTCACTATATGACAGACATCATTAGTGGTGTGGGCCACCCGAGGTCGGACTCGGTCGTGCCACTAATGTTATGTACGGCAGCGTGCAATATCCAGAGCACTGGTGTTGTACTACAGGTCCCTCAGGACAGTGGTAACCTTGCTGAGAATGGGTAATATATCGGGTAGACCATACGGTTGAACTATTACTGTTACATATGATTATATGCATATATATTATATCTATTTTACATCCATGATAAACTGTCATAATGTTGCATGTGCTTTATAAACATCTAAGCTCACTATTTAATGATGGGTACGTCATGTGCATTTATACTCACTAAATCATCGGACTTGCCCTTGTATTATTTTGCTTTTTTCTCCATATGTATAGCTATATTGTTATAGCTAGTTTAGCAGAAGATGGATACTACGAAGTTTCGGGTTTTTGTGGAGGATTTGACCCGGGAAATGTTTAAAGACTTATTGCAAGCTTAGGCGGGTACTCATGATAACTAGTACTTTTGAGTTATTGTTGTAGACTTAGAGCTTTTATGCATATCTGTATATAAAGGTATAGCATGAATCCCTTGTAAAGATGATGACTTGTATAGTGTGATTTCAGCTACTTTGATGTTTCTTGGTAGACGCTCTGGCCGTAATGATTAATGTTTATAGAATTGTTTTGTTTCTGCTGTTTAGTATTCTTTGTTTTTTAGGAAAAGAGGTCCATGAGTCTTATTCAGAGTGGAATAAGGCAGGGAGACAAACCGTGGAATTAATTACCAGTTAATTAATTTACAAGGCGTTACAGAGTTGCTTCACAATCAATATGGCTTCCTGATGATGGAGTCTTTGGTTCCTTGCATAAATAGCCAGTGTGTCACAATGTGACTGGTGGATTTGCGTTGTTTTTGTGAAGAAAAGAGTTTGGCCACGGCAAGTGGTGCTCCATTGACGACAAGCAGTGCTGTTTGAAGGCTTTGGGTTTCGGTTGCTTGGTTTTCCCACAGTGACGAGGTGAATTGTGGCTGCTCATAGCTTTGGACTTCATTTTTTTGTGCATCCAAACCTTTCTTTGAAAGAAGATTGTCGATTTTTTTCTCCAACTTCTTTATCTGATCTGTCGAGGATTTCATGAAACCTTTGAACATTTTCTGCAAGCCGAAAATTTGCTTCTCCACACGTTCCATTCTTTGGTCCGACATTGGAAAGGAATTTGGCTCTGATACCAAATGTTACGTGAATACGTAACGGGATAGATTTTAGGTTCTGATGGAACCTAGACCTTATTAGATTCTAAGGAAACCTAGGCCTTTTAGATTTTGAAGAAACCTAAAAACCCTTTTCAAACACAAAGTTTGGGATTAATTTTCTTATTTCTTTATTAATGAGCTTGATGTCATCAAACAGACAATTACAATGCATAGTGAAAATAAAAGACCAAGTAGAATAAACTACTTTAATGATAATACTTATTTCTAATATTTAAATTTGAATCCCTACTTTTAATGTTATCTATAAAGATAACATATTATCCTAAGGTATTTTAATCGTAAAGTACCTCTAATATTAGACCCCAAACACTTCATGAGCTCTTTGAGTTATATTGTTTGATTAAACCCCAATCCCTTCCACCCACCTTGATGAAAAATGGCAGAAAAAATATAGAAGGCTTGAATTCTTTCTAGCTTGTTGCTTTCGTCTTCATTGATAAATAGTTACTTCATTGCATCTAATTAAGAAGTAAAAAACTATGTATTTATGGAGATAAATGCTTGCAGGCATGCTGAAAACCATGCAAATTATGTAATTTAGAAACAAGTTTACAATTACAAACCTGTATACCGGAACAGTCGAAGAGCTTGCGTAAATCTTTCTGATTTATAACATCACTGTAGATGTATCTCCGAATCTTTGAAGAGCAGAAATCAACATATATATTTTATTGATCATAATATATATATAATAAAAAATAAAAAACATGAAGAAAAAGGTGACAATATAGAGAGAGAGAGACCTTAACGTGCTTGTGACGCATGTGAGCGGGAAGACAATTGGAACATAAAGATCGACAGCAGTCAATGCAAAAGTGATCCAAATCGTTCTTCTTGGCATTTGGATGCATGATACAACAGGTGCTAAAGAATGTCGTTTTCTGCATTACAATCAGCCACGGAGGTGCCACCGCATAGATTTTCTGCAAAAAAAAAAAAAAAAAAATGAATCTTAAAGAAGAAGAAGAAGACAATGAAGAGGTGTGAGATGGAGAAGAAAATATATATTTCTACTTCATTTCTGAATGCATGGAGTTGTTTGATGTCTACGGCCTGTTTCATAGTAGTTTTGCAGAGTAAGACTGTAAAGGGTTGGAGGTGTCTATCAAAACAATAGACAATATAGAGGAGATTTGCCACGTTAGCTCTGATATATGACTAGGACTACTCTCTCTCTCTCTCTGCATGCATTTGAATTTCATAGGTTGCCGTTGGAGCACGGGATATACCTATCTTTATAGCGTACGTTTGCTAGATACCATTGTACAACACCATTAAAAGAATTTTTAATTGAAATCATCAAATTTAAAAATTTCTGATCTACCAACTAGTAATTTTTTAACGCTAACAAGGCATCACTTATGTGTAAAGCCTTATAAATTAGATGTAAAGAGTATTTATATATTCATCACTTTTTCAATCACATTCTTAAACTTTAAAAAATGTTAATTTAGAGTTATCATCTTTCAAAAGTTTGCAACGTCAACCATTCCGTCCACAAATTCAACGGTAAATCTCAACGGAATAAGTAAAATCCCCAAAATACCATGTCCAAATTCAAAGTATTTTTGTAATTTTATAAAAATCTTAAGGGTATTTTGAAAACTTTCACTTATCAACTGTTTGATTTAACGATGATTTTTGAAAAGAGAGTTAACATTGCAAATATCTGAAATATTGTAACCATAAATTGACACTTTTTAAAGTTTATGAGTATAATTGCAAAAGTAATGAAAGATCTGGAGTAGTACGTAAAGTTTTACCTTTAATTTATATATAGTCATGATTTAAAGTTTGTGTATATAACGGTGTACATAATATCACATTATTTATACTCTTTTAAAATTGTGCAAACATTAACATTATGTACACCGTTAAATATACAAACTTTAAAATCCTTACCATAAAATAGTTACCGTCCTGCTTGAGTAATATTAAAAGTCTCTCTTGTATCACTCTAAGAATAATGTGACTTTTAAAATCATCATTAATCTTATGATTGATCATTATTAAATTTTGATCAACTAATAATTTTAAAAGTCACATCATTTTTAAAGTAACTTATTCATGCTGCCTACCCTAATCTCGCCTGCTTTTGTACTGTCCCTTTTTATTTGCATGTGCATCATACGCTAGCTTGCTAGCTTTTAAGTTACGTTTAAAACAAAAGCCTGCTGTCATTTACTCCCATGGCAAAAGTAACTTTTGCATTCTATCTTGTCGCGGCTCGCCATTATTCTGTGAGTAAACTTGTTTCTTCACTTTTTCCTGCATATTGTTGGGCAATTAATTCAGATGGTGTGAATTTTGCACCTAACTCACCTACCTACATCGTACAATGCCCTACATAAAAGAATTAATCAACTGTCTTTGACCTCCTTCAAATGTACGTAGAGATATAACACATTTTTGGCTTTCTAATAAATAGCCTTGAACTATACAACTCTCAAGTGGTTAAGAAGCATTTGTGCTGCTAGAATATCTTCTAATATATAGATGTGATATATATATTCTCTTTGGGGTATTTTTCTATTTTCTTACTTTTTAAAATTGTCATTGCATCTATAGGATCCATGTGTGAGATTCATATGACCCTACAGATTCAATTGTAATTTTAAAAAATGAGAGAATAGGAGAAGAACTAGGGAAGAAAATTATATCAAAATTCAATAGTAGTCAATCCTCAAATCTAATGATAAATTTAAAAGTCACATCACTTTTAAGGGACAAGAGAAAAATAAGAGTCGTTGCATGTAGCATTACTCATTTTTATATTAGGTTGGTTAGTATTAATTTTCCTTAATTTAGGTTGTTGAATATTTTTAGTAATTGCGCGCGTTATTTACCTTTCATGCATGTATTACCATATTTACATTCATTTTACCTGCAATCTTTTCTTTATAAATAGGAACATTTTCTATTGAGAAATGCTACTCAGCATCAAGTGTTTATTTTTCAGCATTCATTTTGTTATTTTGTTTTGATTTTTGATTTTTTCTGTTTTTTTTTTTTTTTTTTTTAAAAAAAAAGTAAATATAAATGTGTCACTTCAAAAAATTTGCTAAGAGAATGACACACTTCAGTATAGTAAAGATGTAGGTAGCCCTAACCACTACAAAAAAACAAGGGTTTAGTGACGTGGCAACTGTTCATTAGTTTTTGCCACGTCACTAAATTGTAACGTGTTAAACTACTACACGTTACAATGTTTATTGGTAACGTGGTATTTTTAACACGTTACCATATGGTAACGTGGCAAAAATGCCACGTTACCATTTGGTATTTATAGAAATTTGATAAAAAAACTAATTTTTTTTTTAACACTTAATAAAAAAACAAAATTTTACAAAAATTTGATAATAAAATTTTTTTTTAGGCACTCTTTGCATTATTTGCTATATGAGAGGTGTAATTTTTATACTATTGTAATCTTGTAATTACACTTGTAAACAAGATTAATCTTGTAATTTGTATACAATTGTATAAACAATCATACTTGCAATTATATAAAGTATATTTATATATATAAATATATATTAATATTACATAAAGCTTAATATATATATAGGTAACATTTTTCAACATTTTAGTCCATTTAATAGGTAACATTTTTCAAGCCGTTCGATGCTAGGAACAACTTGAATTCGCATAATTTGAAAATTTATAATTTTTTTAAAAGTATTACTGATCCTGATCCATAGAAGCCAATTTTTTTAAAAAAACATATTCTTATGGAATATAATAACCCAAATTAAATTATCATATTGACCATAACTAGATCACATTTTTCAAATTAATATCGATTCTAAAATCTAAAACCCTAATTATCATTTAATTATTAGTAAAAAAAAAAAAAAAAAAAACTTTTGTAAATCACTTCATATTTATAATAATAATGTTCAATATAATATGTAAAGTTAGAGTAAAATTCAAAAAATTGGACCATTCCAAATGCTTGAGTGATTATTAGTGCATGACAGGCTTGGTGCTAGCTAGAGCCAAGCAATGTAAACAGTAGGGTTTGAAAAATGCCTATTTTTTTAGTAAAAGTACCATTGACTGACTAAAGGAGCCTTTGGAGATGCTTATCTTCTATAATGTCTCATTGATCTTTTTTGTTTTATTAAAATATTTTAACGAAAATTAAATTTACCCTTTTAATATGGGAGTTTCAATCATCCTATATATCATTTAAAAAATTCCTCTTTCTGTTCTTAATATCTGCTCCATTAGATTTACTGTTAAAATTTGACAAAATGTGTATAGATAATGTACCTCAAGATGGTGACATATATATAATTAAATTAATACATTGTATACAAATTGTAACGTGCCACATAGGCACGTTACAAAAGGGTAACGTGCCACATAGGCACGTTACAAAAGAGTAACGTGCAACATGTGGCACGTTACTCTTGTAGTAACGTGCCTATGTGGCACGTCACTACCTGCCTCGGGACCATGCATACGCAGCTCATCAGCTTTTCTTTTTTTTTTTCCTTCTTCTCCTTCTCTCCTGGTTTTTCCCCTGGCCTTCGATCTGCAGCTTCTTCTCCCCGCGCAGTGCAGCTTCTTCTACCTCCCTAGTCAAAATTTTCTCTCTTCTTCTAACATTTTCCAGCCACATTTCATCAATATTTCTCTCCCATTTTCCAGCTTCTTTTTCGGATTTTGGAAGCAGGCCACCACCTCATCACCACCGTCTTCTCTCGCCGCCGGCGAGCTCATCTCCGGCCGCCAACTCACCTCTATCTCACGTTTTTTGCGTCAATCGATCAGGTATATATGTATATATATATATTTTTTGAAAATATATATTGATAGTTTTTAATTTTCTTTACAGTAATGCATATTTCCAATTTTGTATATGTATATAAATTTGATTCTTGTAATGTATGAGTTTATAGAATATTGTATATGTATATGTTCAATTTATTTTGTTAGCTAATTAACTTATTAATTTGGTTGAATTATATATTGCTTTTAGTGTCTTATGTTTGTACGTAGAAATGTAGGATTGTTCAATATAGTCATGCATGCAAAATATTTATAGACACGTCTTTAGGTAAGTAGTTTGAAATTGGCTAAATTTTTTTTTTTTTAATTTTGGTGTATGTTTTACAAACCTAGCTAAGAAAGAAAAGAAAAAACAAATATAGGGGGTTTTTTTTTTATTATATAAATGATTATTTAGTTTGAATTATTCTCTGAAAAATTTGATACAAATAATAATGAACAATACATAATGCAAAAAAATAAAAGAAAATAATAATAAACAATACATAATGCTAAAAAATAAAAGAAAAAACAAACCTACCTAGGTAGCTAGTTAGATGAATTTTATTTAGGGTCTCCATATGAAGTTGAAATTACGTAACTTTATTTATTTTTTAAATAATTGCGACAAAAACATAACTTAAAAATGGTTTTAATTACAACCTTTTCAATTTGTTTAATATAATTTGGTTTAGGTTTTACAACTTTATATTAGAGTACATGTTATTAAATAAACAACGAACGTAGATGTCTTTTTTTAAGTACGGTACCCATGACAAATGGTTTTAATTTTGTATTATAATGTGGTTTAAGGTTTAGAAATTTACTTCATATAAATTTTAACCAAGACAAAAAAATAACAAGGAAAGAAAAGAATAACAAAAAAAGTAATGAACCTAGTTTTACTATTTTCTTTTTGGGTCTCCATTGGCCCTAATTTAGCGTAATTCTTTCATATTTATGTTTAAGTTTAGCGGAATTCTTACATATTTATGTTTGTAATGTACGTAGTAACACTATGGATAAGAGTTGGATGAAGAAGTCTAGGGGTACAAAGGAATACAGAGACGGATGTAGAGCGTTTGTGGACTTCGCAGTTAGGAACTGTGACACTCCAGACAAACTTATTCTGTGCCCCTGTAAGACATGTCGCTGTAACAGGAGACACCCTCCAAATTTGGTATACGACCACTTGACAGGGGGGAAAGGAATGTGGCCCCAATACACGTTCTGGATTTATCATGGCGAGAGGCCTGTTAGAGCTCCCGTTGATGGCTCGAATTCATCACGTCCGGCAACAGCTGCGGGTGCAAGCACTGAACAAGGTGAAAATATGCACGCCATGTTGCGTGATGCATTAGGCATGCACGAAGTTAGAAATGACAATAGTGAGCATCGGGTTGAGGTGCACGGAGAGGAAGAAAACATTGTGCATGACGAAGCCGATGGAGATGACGTACGAAAGTACGAGGAATTGCTTAAAGAGGCAGACAAACCGCTTCATGATAAGACCAAACATAGCAAGCTAAGTGCTACTGTACATCTGTATAATTTGAAGTGTGTGGGTGGAGTTAGTAATACGATATTCTCGTGTTTCCTCGAGCTAATCAATCAGTTGCTGCCTGTAGATGATGGAGCTCTGCCAATGAATACATATGAGGCCAAACGGTTTCTAAGGGACATGGGACTCGGGTATGAGAAGATTCCGGCATGTCGCAATGATTGTATGTTCTTCTGGAAGGGCAATAAGGACTTAGATTCATGTGTCAAATGTGGTAAATCTAAGTGGAATGATGAAATTCATTTGGACGAGGATGGCCACCCCTTAACGTCGAGTAAGAGACGTCCGGTCAAGGTTTTGCGGTGGTTTCCCATCATACCACGACTACAGAGGCTTTTTATGTCAGAGCATACTGCATCCCATATGAGGTGGCATGCAGAAGGCCGCACTAAGGACGGCGTATTGAGGCATCCAGCCGACGGCGAAGCATGGAAGTCATTTGACAATTTACATCCGGAGTTTGCAATGGACAGTAGGAACTTAAGACTTGGCCTAGCCTCGGATGGATTTAATCCTTTTGGGAACATGAGCACATCCCACAGTATTTGGCCTGTAATGCTTGTACCGTACAACCTGCCTCCTTGGATGTGCATGAAACAAACGTCTTTCATATTATCTCTGATTATTCTAGGCCCAAGTTCACCTGGGATGGATATAGATGTCTACATGCAACCGTTAATTGAGGAATTGCAGGAACTATGGAGTGTGGGGGTACGAACATTTGATGCCTCGTTGAAAAAGAATTTCATGCTCCGAGCACAGCTGATGTGGACAATTAATGACTTTCCGGCATACGCGGACTTGTCTGGGTGGTCTACAAGAGGTAGAAAGGCATGCCCTTGCTGTATGCATGCAACAAGGTCTAGACGGTTAAAACACGGAAAAAAGTTTTGCTTTATGGGGCATAGGCGATACTTACCCATGGATCATCCGTGGAGGCGGAATAAAAATACATTTGACGGTAACCAAGAATTAGAATGTGCCCCCGATGTGCCGGATGGAGATGAAATCCTAAAACAGTTAGAAGGTATGGTATTTGGAGATGAGAGCGCCGGTAAGTCAGTTAACATTGAAAATTCACATGCAAAGAGGAAGAGGACTGATAATATATTGTGGAAGAAGAAAAGCATTTTTTTCCGTTTGCCGTATTGGAAGGATAATTTATTGCGGCACAACCTTGATGTCATGCACATAGAGAAAAATGTGATGGACAATATAATCGGCACAATACTCGACATTAAGGGGAAAACGAAGGACAACCTTCAAGCTCGTAAAGACTTGCAAGAAATGGGTTTGAGATCAGCACTTCATCCTTTCACAGATGATAATGGGAGAATCTATATGCCTCATGCAAGCTACACGATGTCGAAAGAGGATAAAACTAGTTTCCTAAAAGTGCTTCGAAATGTCAGGGTGCCAGACGGATATGCCTCGAATATTTCTAGATGTGCAAAACTTAAGGACCGGACGATAACAGGTTTGAAGAGTCATGACAATCACGTATTGATGCAACAACTTCTTCCGATTGCATTGCGTGGATCACTGCCTGGTAACGTGGTTAGACCGCTGGTTGAGATGTCTGCATTCTTCAGGGGCATATGTTCAACGGCGTTGACCCAAGAGGATATGGCCCGACTTGAGTCTGGCATCTATATCACTCTGTGTAAGATGGAACAGATATTTCCCCCCAGTTTTTTCACCAGCATGGTTCATGTTGTGGTGCATCTTGTTCGTGAATGCCGACTCGGTGGACCGGTACAGTATAGGTGGATGTATCCGGCAGAGAGGTAACATTTTCCCTAAAAGATTAAAACTAAAATTTCTTTGACATTTATTTATTTAAAAACAACTATTAGATGTAATAATTGACTAGTTTTGATATGTAGGAGTCTCGGGGTGTTCAAATCTAGTGTTCGCAATAAAGCGGCTCCTGAGGGCTGCATTGCGGAGGGCTACATAGCAACCGAGTTAGTGACGTTCTGTTCGATGTATTTAGAGAACGCACCGACATTTCACAATAGGCCGCAACGAAACCCGGATGGGCCTAAAGGGGCTGGAGCCCGAGTTGTCCTCGACCGACTCACGTTGACACAGATTCACCGTTACATTCTGTTTAACTCGGATGACTTCCTCAAATTGCGGACGTGAGTATTGTGTAATAAAGATATGTATGCTCATATCTCGCAACAACGTTCGTTGTGAATTAAGTTTAATTGATTTCATTTCAAAATATAGGATGCACAAGGAGTCCATAATACAAACCACAAATGGGGGGCGAATGACGGACGATCAGTTGGAAACTCAACATTTTGACCAATTCTGCGATTGGTACCGTGACTACGTAAGACTAATGTCATGCACACCTACTGAATTTCATAATGTTTCCTCATTGCACTAATTACACTTCGTCGTTGTATATGACTCGTAGGTCGATTGTTCGGACGATCGACGCAGGAAGGATATGGGTGACAAACTAGTAATGCATTGTAGAGGGCCGATGGTTTCAGCAGTCCAATATAACAAATATGTGGTCAATGGCAAGTTTTTTCGCACTGTCGAACATGATATTGGAAAGCGGTCTCAGAATAGTGGCGTGTGTGTGCCGACTGTTGATGGCGAAACATACTATGGGAAGGTAACTCAAATACTCGAGGTGGAGTATTACGACAGGACAAAGTATGTTATGTTCAAGTGTGATTGGGCGGACACCACAAGGGACAGAGGATACAAGGTCGACGAGTATGGCATAACACTTGTCAACTTCAAAAATCTTGTCCATAAGGGGGAGCTGATTAGTGATGAACCGTATGTTCTAGTTTCCCAAGTGGAACAAGTTTTTTATGTCAAAGATGAAAAGAATCCAGATTGGGCTTGTGCGGTGAGGACTAAACCAAGAAACATATACGATGTTGGTCAGGGCCAAGCGCCTGATGATGATCATGCCAACTATCACGAGAGTGAGCCACTCACTTTAAATAATAATCAGTTGTGCGATCCGCATGATGACATCCAATATGTCCGACCCGGCTTTGCACCAATTGAGGCGTATGTCAAACGTTTGTTATTTATTTGTACATTAATTGTCAATTTTAAATATTGTACATTGATTGGTTTGTTATTTATTTGTACATTAATTGTCAATTTTTCTTAGGACTTTGTGGTGAAGTTTGGTTACACTATGCACTATACACATAACTAATTGAGTGTGTGCTGTATTTTGCAGGTTGGAATGAGTGCTCGAGGGAAGTCAAGAGGGCGGAGGGCACAATCTTCTGGGTCAAGATTGCAGCGTGACTTTACCGATAGTGAGGCGCAGGAAGCTGCTATGCTTCTTCAGCAGCAATCAGGGTATCGACCCATACTTCCACAACATGTGGAAGGGCATACACATGCGGGAGGCGACTATGACTACGACATTCCTGGCTCTTCGGTTGATCATATCACGGCTTTTCTTGACCCATCCCGTCCGACGGGGCTTACCCAGCTAGGGTATCAGAGATATGAGCCTAATCCCCGCGACTCAAACGCATCCCCGCATATGCTATCCCCGCCACCCAGATTCACACAAATGGGTTTATTACCGCACGGCTATTTCGATCCGCCGCCACACAGCAGCACACCTGTGGATGATACTGAGGCACAGGCCGCTAATGACATGGATGAGGGTACAGGTGGCGCGGACAATGAACAGCACAATGACCCTGCTTGGCCTGCATTGGAGATTGACGAGGTTCGCACGATAGGTATGTATGCATGCTAGTCCGAACCTTAAATATGCACATATTTACGCATGATGGTACATGTAGTTAATTACTATATCAATTTAAATAATATATGTGTGATCATTTGTGTGTTAATATATACTTCATCATTGCAGATAGTGATAACAACTTTGAAGTGTTGATCGTAAGTGACTCGCATAAGTTGTGGGACATTCCCGAAGGAAAAAGGGTCGTTATGGAGTATAATGGGGCGTGGCAGCCTGTAGGACAAAGCGGCAAAAAGTTTAGACGGATGACTGGCAAGGCGTGCAAGGCCGGGACCTTTATTAGGCTATCCGACAACTGGGATGATGTACCAGAACAATGCAAGGAGGATTTGTTTCAGTCTTTGATGGTAAGTGTAGATTAGGTGTTATTAACTAATTTATGATATGTACCACTTCTATATTAAATTTATTTTAGGCAATAAGCGTTTTAATACCCTAGTTTTTAATTGATGCAGCGTTACTTTTACATCATGCCTGGGTCGGATATGACGGCAATTAAGGACGCTTTCAGGGACATGGGCGAGAAGCAGAAGCTTTTGAGGCACAATTTAAGAAAGAAGCTCAGGATTCAGAGCGACGACACTCCTGGGACAGTGTCGGCAAGGATGGCCCAGACCATTTCAAAGTACAACCCCGCAGACGTTGAAATATTGTTGGGAAAATGGTGCGATCCCGCTTATCAAGTAAGTCACTTAAAAATATTTGTGTTTTGTTAGTTAAAATTGTTCGATGGTTTAGTTATTAATAACGTACATATGTTGTGTTCGTAGGCTCTCTGTGCGCACATGAAAGAGATACGAGCACAAAATCAAATACCACACTACATCGGCTCGAAGAGCCTTGCAAGGCTGGCACATGAGGAAGTATTATTCTAACTGACCATAACATATTTATATATTTCATATATTTCGTACTATATATATATATATATAACATATATTTCATTGGTGGTTTGAACTTATTGCAGATGCTTAGTACGGGCAAGTCTCCTACGCGAGCGAAAACTTATATCAAGAGCCATAAAAAGGCAGATGGTAGCTGTCCAAATCCGGTAGTCGCAGCGAGGATTGTAAGTAGCAGACACCTTCTTATGAATGTTTATTTATGTAATAATTAACTTTTTGAGTCTTCAAAATTATATATATAACAATGATCGTGTACAGGCTCGAATGGAAGAGTTATTGGAGAATGACCCTGCGGAACAGGTAGAAGGGCCACATGGGACGATAAGGTGGACACCGGATGATGCTTATGCTCAGGCGCACGACAATAAGCCTGAGTATGCAGGTCGTGTCCGAGGGGTAAGTAAGAATATTTTGCCTGCGCGCGGCA
>NC_081544.1:18769355-18773211 GCF_901000735.1 Corylus avellana
AGTGAACGTTTCATTAATCTTTTTCTTCTCTATCTGCTTCCACTCTTTTCTTTCTCTTTCATATTATATTATTTTATATTTTATATAAAAGTCTACATGTAAAGATCTCTCGGCCAACATTGGCCTTTCATATATAACACTTTTGTTCATAGTTTACAGGCCCATAATTTCTTAATTTGTTGTTGAGATGTGTGAGGCGAACAAAACCCATTAATTAAGTATGCTAGCTCGTAAAACTATTTTGTAGAATTACTATAATATATTTTAGGGTTAGTCCTCCCCCTCTCTTGAATGCTTCAATGACCAGTGGTGACTGTGAGCGAAATTCGATTGCAAAAGACAAATGTTTCAGTAAACTTTTCTAGTAAATAATATCTACCTAGAATTAGAATAACACCATTAGGAACTGTAATATTTTTCATTGCAAAACTATAATATGATTGATGCTAAAAAACACCAAAAAGAACTGTAGCATTTTTCATTGCAAAACTATAATACCATTGATGCCAAAAAGTATGCCAACCACTACCGGCCAGCAACATAGCTAGCATACAGCAATATATATAAGTTTTAGAGTTGATTAACTATGATGGTTTGCTGTTGTTCTTGAATGCGTCTTGATCAAAATATATACATAGAGAAAGAGAGAGAGAGAGAGTTTTAGAGAACGCACGACACAAAAACAATGTAAGCGAAACATGGCGATGGCTCTTAATTAATTTAGACAACAATTCATTATCATTCCAAAGACATGATAAATGCAAAAACGTTAATGTTTTTCTAATGTAGTAAATGAAAAATGACACCATAGCTAGGGTTGAAAATCCGACAACAATTCATTTCATTCCAAAGACATGATAAATGCTAAAACGTTAATGTTTTTCTAATATAGTAAATGAAAAATGACACCATAGCTAAGGGTGAAAATCCGACAACAATTCATTTAATTCCAAAGACATGATAAATGCTAAAACGTTAATGTTTTTTCTAATATAGTAAAGGAAAGATGACACCATAGCTAGGGGTGTAAATCCAACGGGTTATAACCGGCCACTAATTATTGGTAACTGGTCATACCGGTCTGGTTATCGGTTTTTACATTTTCAAACACTCAGTTATAACCGGTAACCATGTATATATATATATATATATTCATATTTTAAAAACGTAAAACGACTTGGTTTCGTTTACTTTAGGGCTTTCTTTTTTTTAACAACCACAACAAAGCCTAGCTTATTTGCCAAAAAAGCCCTAATTATTTTTTAAAAAATGACCAAAAACTATTAAATTAAGCCAAAAAAGTAGGCCCAATACTCTAAATAGGCTCAAAATACCCAATTTATTAAAGGCCCGGTTACCGGTCCGGATAACCGATAACTAGCCGGTATTACTTAACCGAGTAACCGGTGCGGCCAGTTTTCTAAATTGACCAATCAGCGACCCGGTTCCGATTAGCGGTTTTAACCAATAACCGCTAACCGAAACCGTGTTTTCACCCCTAACCCTAGCCACCAAATTTAAAAGGCATTAAATTACTACTTTTCCTAAAAGGTTAAGCTGATAGGAGGGGTAAATTATAACAATTCATTATCATTCCAAAGACATGATAAATGCAAAAACGTTGATGTTTTTTTTTTTTTTTTTTTTTCTAATATAGTAAATGGAAAATGACATCGTAGCCTATTTTGTGAAAAAGTATGTTAATTAACAAGATAATCAAATGATGAGACTTGTAAAATCATGCATGTAAAAGACATATAAGATTAATTGCATCGTATGACAAGGTACACTGGTACGTGCGAGATAATGGCTATGGGCCTAATATACATGTTAATTTTATGGTCAAATGTATGTGTGTTTATATGGGCGTTGGATCTAATGGTTTTTTGTGACCGGCGCAGCCGTGTTTAATTTGTTGGTCACTATAGGACATACCTCATTAGTAGCGTGGGTCACCTGAGGTCGGACTCGGTTAGGCTGCTAGTATGGACGTTAACGTACAATATCCGGGGTACTAGTATTGTATTACAAGTCTCTCAGGACAACGCCAACCCTGTTCGGAATGGGTAATATCTTGGATAAACCATATGGTTTGAACTATGACATAATTCTCATATTACAACATATACTATATCTATATTGCATCCATGATAAATTGTCACCTTGTAATGCTGCATGTGATTTATAAACAACTGAGTTCACCATTTAATAACAGAAACATTATGTGCATTTTGAGAAAAATAACAAATGTGGTTTAGAAATGACAAAGAGCTACTCAAAAACATGAGTTACTCCAGCCGTATCTTTCTTCTATATATTGAGAAAAATATTAAAGGAAAGACATCACCTACAACGGTACAATTTGTTCCATAAAGGAAACTCCTTGACTATGCAACAGTAATATTAGATCCTATAGGAAAGTTCATAATACAAAGGGAAATATATTTTCTTGCAGCAGGTTCTCACATCCATAGTAGCATTAATGCCTTCAACGGTAACTTTAGCATATATAGAAATATCTTCACACATCCACACCTGTAATGGCATAGCTACACCATATACCATATAGAATATGTTCTTGTCTAGGTCCACATGGAAAGTCTTCAACGGTACTAGGAATATATAGGAATATTTTCTTGTCTTGGTCCACATGGAAAGTCTTCAACGGTACTAGGAATATATAGGAATATCTTCTCTACTAATGAGAGCCAATGGTAATATGTTTTCCTAAACCAATCTCTTCTCCATAATTTTTGGTGAAGCTCAATGGGTAGTGGATTCTATTAATTCTTTTGCTTTATCACTCCCCCTCAAGCTGGAGGGCGGCGGAGGCAGAACTCCAAGCTTGATTCGAAGAGTATGAAAGTGATCTTTAGAGAGCGCCTTGGTGAGAATATCTGCAACCTGTAAAGCGGAGGGAACATAGCGGGTAATAAGAGTACCAGCAGCAACTTTTTCGCGAACATAGTGAACATCAAGTTCAATATGTTTGGTGCGAGCATGAAAAACAGGATTCACTGTCATATGAAGGGCACTAATATTGTCACAGAATAATGTAGGGGGAAGGTGCAGTGTAAGACCGATATCACGAAGCAAATAAGTTATCCAAGTGAGTTCAGCTGCAGTAGAGGCCATGGCTCGATATTCAGCTTCAGCACTAGACCGGGAAACCGTGGGTTGTTTCTTGGAAGTCCATGAGATACAATTTGAGCCCAAATAAATAGAATAGCCCGTTGTAGATCGTCGTGTGTCAAGGCACCCCGCCCAAACAGCATCAGAAAAACCATAGAGATTAAGGGATGAGCGGGATAAGAGATTCCATAATGTAGCGTACCTTGGAGATAACGAAAGATGCGTTTAACAGCTTGAAGATGAGACAATCCAGGTTGATGCATAAATTGACAAACAAGATTCACAGCATGTGTGAGATCAGGTCGAGTCAATGTGAGATATTGTAAGGCACCAACAAGACTACGAAAATATGTAGCATTAACGAGAGAGTCATCCTTACTATGCAGCTTCAGCTTTTGAGCAAGAGGAGTGCCAATAGGGTTACAACTAGACATGGATGCCTTGGAAAGAATGTCACGGGCATACTTTTGTTGGGAGAGAAATAGGCCACCCAAAAAACGAATAACTTCAATGCCCAAGAAAAAATGTAGAGGTCCTAAGTCTTTCATGCAAAATTCTGTACTTAGCTGAGAAATGATGTTAATCAAAAGAGAAGATTGATTACTAGTAACAATAATATCATCAACATAAACCAAAAGAAGAATGAGAGCATTATGAAGCCGAAAAATAAATAGAGATGAATCAGCTCGACTACAAGTGAAACCAAGATGTAACAAAAAAGAGC
>NC_081544.1:18773311-18793520 GCF_901000735.1 Corylus avellana
AAGCATCAACCCAGAAATGCTTGGGTAACTGAGCATGAAAAAGCATTGTCAGTCCTGTTTCGACAATGTGCCTGTGCTTTCGTTCGGCAACGCCATTTTGCTCGGGTGTTCCTGGACAAGAGACATGTCGGATAATACCATTTGTTTCTAAATGAGATAAAAAATCATTTAATTCAAATTCACCACCTCCATCACACTGAAAAATTTTAATTTTGGACCTTAACTGATTTTCCACCATACGTTGAAAAATGAGAAAGGTGTTGAAAAAATCAGATTTTTTTTTCAATGGATATAGCCAGGTATATCTAGTATGATCATCAACAAAAATCACATAATATTTGTAATTTTGGACAGAGGCAACAGGGGCAGGTCCCCATAAATCACAGTGAATTTTTGTTAAAGGAGCAGATTCAATTTTATTATGCAAAGGAAAAGGAAGACGACAACTTTTACCCATTTGACAACTACTACATATAGTTTGAGATTTTAACCAACTACAGACATTAATGATTTGTTTAGAAGCTAAATTCTGTAAAAGCTCGGAATGAGGATGACCAAGTCTTTGGTGCCAAAGAGGCTCGGGTGTTTTTCCAGATTTTATTGCTGCCAAAGCTATAATTGCTCCCCCTTCATGAAGTGCATATAAGCCACCTTGCTTACGTCCCGTTGCTAGGATTAGCCCCGTGATTCTGTCCTTGATCTTAAAACCAGAAGAAAAGAATTCAATAGCACAAGAGAGATCTTTAGTTAATTTACTAACAGAAATTAAATTTTTCTTAATATCAGGCACTACGAGCACATCTTGAAGTTCTAATTTTCCATGAGAAGAATCTAATATAGTATTACCAATATGACAAATAGGCAACAATGAACCATCCCCAACCATCACGTGATCATTACCGGTGTAAGATTGAGGATCATGAAGATTACCTGGATTAGAGGACATGTGAGAATTTGCTCCGGTGTCGGTATACCAATTTGGATCAGAATCCTGTGGGTTAGATACCGTAGTAGCAGCAAAGGCTTGAGAAAGATTGTCAGTTGTATCATAGGAATAATCATACCGATACCAACACTTTACCGCAATATGTCCAGTGCGTCCACAAATTTGGCATTGAGGAGTTGAGTGTGAATGTGATTGTTGTTGATTTGGTCGTGAAAAATCTGACTGAGGTGACTGGTCTTTTTGTTGCACAGAACGACCAAAAATATTGTTGTTGGAAAAAGGTGCATATCGTTGATTTGTTCCACGAGCAATCCCACGACCATACTGAGTGGAAGCTTGATTTGTTGGAGCAAATCCACGTCCTCTGGAGTTGAAAGAGAATCCTTGATTTTTGCCTCGATTCGATCCACGACCCCTTCCACCATTTCGTTGACCAAAAAATGCAAGATTGAGATTTGGATTAAATCTCTCTTTTTTTTCATTTGTCACAGAACCATATCTCATGTCATAGCCTTGTAACGCTATGACAAATTGACTAAATGTGGGAAACGGTGGTTTAGACAGCATGGTTGTGACAAATACATCATATTTTTTGCCAAGACAATGAGACAGTTGCACAGTCTTGTCTTCATCAGAAATTGGTTTCTGTATGGCTGCAAGATTATCACAAATAGATTTAAAATGAGTGAGATAATTACCTAAGGAGGTTGACTCTGGTTTGGGCATCTGAAGTTCGCGTTTTAACTGAACTTCTCTTTCTTTGGTTCCTTGAAGATAGGTTTCTTTGAGACAACACCACACTTCATATGCAGTATTTTGGCCAATAATGTGCCCAAGAGCTTCTTCTGACAATGTTCCTGTAATCCAACTGCGTAGCAGTAAATCTGTGGATTGCCATTCTTCATACTCAGGATTTTGAATTAATGGAAGAATGGTCATTCGCCATACAAGATAATTTTTGGAGTTGAGTTTAGGTGGGACTGTTGTGATAAGGTTATGCAGGTTGGACATAGAGAGGGTGAAGGATGTTGATGATTGAGCCATTTGTCTAAAGGTGTAAAAGGCTTCAAGGCTCTGATACCATGAGAAAAATAACAAATGTGGTTTAGAAATGACAAAGAGCTACTCAAAAACATGAGTTACTCCAGCCGTATCTTTCTTCTATATATTGAGAAAAATATTAAAGGAAAGACATCACCTACAACGGTACAATTTGTTCCATAAAGGAAACTCCTTGACTATGCAACAGTAATATTAGATCCTATAGGAAAGTTCATAATACAAAGGGAAATATATTTTCTTGCAGCAGGTTCTCACATCCATAGTAGCATTAATGCCTTCAACGGTAACTTTAGCATATATAGAAATATCTTCACACATCCACACCTGTAATGGCATAGCTACACCATATACCATATAGAATATGTTCTTGTCTAGGTCCACATGGAAAGTCTTCAACGGTACTAGGAATATATAGGAATATTTTCTTGTCTTGGTCCACATGGAAAGTCTTCAACGGTACTAGGAATATATAGGAATATCTTCTCTACTAATGAGAGCCAACGGTAATATTTTTTCCTAAACCAATCTCTTCTCCATAATTTTTGGTGAAGCTCAATGGGTAGTGGATTCTATTAATTCTTTTGCTTTATCACATTTATATTCATTAAGTCGTCGGACTTAACCTTGTATTTTTTTCCTCTTTTCTCCCCATACTTATATCTGTTCTGTTATAGATAGTTTAGCAGAAGATGAATACAATGAAGTATTCGATTGTTGTGCAGGACTGCATCCGGATGATGCTTGAAGATTTATTGTGAGATTAGTCGGATGCTTATGGTAACTAGTACTTTTGGGTGATGCTGTAGACTTAAGAGTTTTGATGCATGCTTATATATTGAGGCACAACATGAATCCCTTGTAACGATGATATGTATAGTATGATTTCAACTACTGTGATGATTCTTGGTAGATGCTCTGATTGTAATGATTAATGTTGATAGAATTTTAATGTTTTCGCAGCTTAGTATCCTTTTTTTGAGGAGTAGAGATCCCTGAGTCTTGTTCCTCGTGGGATAAGGCCAGGGGACAAACAGTAAAGTTAATTACAAATTAATTAATTTTCGGGGCATTATAGATGGTATGAGACATTTGGCTATTCGAACCATTGGAATTGATGTGTTAAGTATTAGGTGATGATTTATTAGAGCATTTGGCTTCGCAGACTATAGGAACTGATGTATTAGGTGTTAATTAGGAGATGATCTAGCAAAGTTGAGGATGGATTAAATATATACAAGGGATACAGAGTTTTGATATCTAATGATGTTGAGGATGTTTGACTTGAGGATTTTAGGAATTTGATATGATATTGTAGTCAGGACTAAAACCGCTTTGATGATGCAACTATGGATATAAGGAATAGTCTGCACTAGGATAGTTAGATATAAGTCTTAAGCATAGATCTAAATTGCTTGTATTCTTTTCCTCTTTTCCCCATAAGTATATTTGTACTGTTATAGATAGTGAAAAATCTAATAGACTCAAATCTACACCTAGAAGAGGCTTCAATATGTGTTGAAGAGGGTTAAAAATTTTAAGCATGCAACAATTCAACAAATATATATAAAAGCTGTAAATCAAGGAAACGCATATATTTTTATGAAAAAGAAACCTTTTAGAAAATTCTCTAAAAGTAAAACTTCTCTAGAGTAGTCAAACCCAGGAATCACTCACATAGAATTACGAGAAATTTTACTCTGTCTATCTTTCTTCTTTTCCCTTGTAGAGAAACAAAGAACAATACTCATGAAGCATTGCTAAAAAAAACATCTGAGCTTCACACAATGCTACTCACAATATTACACCTAACACTAAACTAATCCAAAGTTACAAACTAATTATGATTGCATATGAGCAATGATGATCCATTTAATTAAATCCTATCCTGTGATGGTTAATCAAAACATGGGGGCCCTTAAAGGGGCTCCTTTCCTCAGTTTCCTCCTCTTGGATAACGATAGTGCAAGGTATTTTCTGTCTCCAATTGTTACATTCTCTTGGTCTTCAGTCTGATTACTATATATGGCTAAAACCTGTCAACAATTATGAGAAAGATGATAAGCAGATTGGTGCTTAGTTTTTAAAAGACTTGGTAATTTTACAGATCTCGAGAATTCAGAAACTTATGACTCTCTGTAGCAGTCAATATCATTTTTAACACTGAATTTATGACTCTCAAACCGAAAAAGAAAAAGAAAAGGATATTTTTAAGTAATTAAACAGAAATAATGTACTAAATGGATCCTATCCAGCTCCCCATGTAGTATACAATTTGAAATCAACCTTTTTTCACTTCTCTGCCTGTTATGTCTGACTTTCACAATACTAGGCGAATAAACTTGAAGATAAATGCAGATTTTGTTAGAATATATTGAATGAGATTACTGGTTATCTCAAAAGCTTAAGATGATAGAAAGAGGTAAATTTAATCATTTAATCAACACTTTAACACTCACTCTCACATGTGAGCTCAAACTCCCTTTTAATAGGTGATGCCAACACGTAAAATATTTAATTGAAATAGGGGTGAATTTGACAGTGTCAAGATTTGAAGGTTTGATCCTAAGACTTTTGGCTCTGATATCAGGTTACCATTTTAAATTACTAGTTATCCTAAAAGCTTAAGCTATTAGGAAAATGTAAATTTAATTATTTAATTAACACTTTAACACATCCCTCATGTGTGTGCTCAAACTCTCTTTTAATAGGTGAGGCCCAACACGTAGAATATTTAATTGAAATAGGGATGAATTTGACGGATTCAAGGTTCGAAGGTTCGATTCTAAGACCTTTGGCTCTGATATTATGTTACTACGTTAAATTACCAATTATCTCAAAAGTTTAAACTAATAGGAAGATGTAAATTTAATCGTTTAATGAACACTATAACAGATTTAGTGAGTAAAGAGTTGAAACCATGCTATCATGTTGCCAAATTTTTATCCCTCCCATCGAGTTAAAAACAATAAGAAAGAGAAAGATGAGAAATTGACCTTGCATGCTGTACTGCAATATATATTATCTTGCAGACTCCTATCACAGGTGACGCACCTATATTGATCCCTCAAGTTGTTCTTCTGCTGCTGTTGTTGGTAAGGTCTTTGTTTCAAGAACACCACTGTGGCTTTATTCGTATAATATGTCTGTCAACAAAAAACTGCACAAAATAAGTGGCTGCATGTATATTAATTGTGTATATGTATTGACAGATTTGGTGTTAATGCTACATAAATTATCACGTTCCTGCAATGGTTGTCTGGTTTTTTATGTGTGCGTAGGTATATTTACGCCAGCTAGCATCAACTCCATAAACCATAATAAAGAAAAACCTACTACTAATAATGTATCCGTGTCAACAATGGAAGTACATTCAAAATTCTGCTGGGATTAGTTGAATATATGTTCTTGCTTCTTTTGGACACGTACTTTTTTTTTTTTTTTTTTTGAGTGGACAAGTTTTGAAAAAGTTAAGTGCTAGACCATGATCAATATGACAGATTTTCGTACTTAGACTACCACATAATTTAATAGAGCACAGCATCATCAATATTGATCAAATGTCGGTCTCTCAAGACGCAATTAGTCCAAATTGCAATTAACAATGAAGACCTCAATCTTTCGTTTAATTTTCTGAGAAAACATCTAGCGTTGCCTGTCTGGAACAAGCATGGGTTTACTAGAAGTGTGCAAAGAACTATTTATGTCATTTGTCTTAATTTTGTCGGGCAAAATGATGACCATCAAGGCCTCCATATCCATTTTATCCCTTATAATAAGTGAGTTCCACCATGTAAAATATTGAATATTAAAATAGGTAAATGGAGGAATTTATGTAGAATTTTGAATCTAATATCATATTAAATCACATATTTTTCTAAACACTTAAAGGGATAGAAAGAGATAGGTTTAATTATTGGGTAAGGCATCATGTTACGTAAATACGTAATGAGATATATTTTAGGTTTTAAGGGAACCTAGACCTTATTAGATTTTGAGGAAATCTAAAAACCCTTTTCAAACTCAAGGTTTGGGATTAATTTTCTTATTTCTTTATTAATGAGCTTGATGTGTTTAAATAGACAATTACAATGCATAATGAAAATAAAAGACCAAGTAAAATAAACTACTCTAATGATAATACTTACCTCTAATATTTAAATTCGAATCCCTACTTCTAATGTTATCTATAAAGATAACATATTATCCTAAGGTATTTTAATCTTAAAATACCTCTAATATTATACTCCTAACATTCCATTCCCCTTAAAATGGACCTTGTACTCAAGGTCCTACAAATTTGAAAATATTTAAAGTAAATTTGAATTTGAAACCTTTGAAGTCTTGATCAGGTCACTGGTCCCAAGGGAAAAGCTTAAAAATCTCCTTTCATTCGCTTTCTAGGCAGTCGTTCATACGTTCCAATAGTACATAACTTATTCTACTTTTTGAATTGACTGCTGGTTAATACCTGGACGTATGCTACAGCCTTCGAACCGTTGGATAAATAGTATCAGACATACGCCCCTATAGTACTAGACGTCTGCTACTTTTCAGAAGAGTTCGTAGCGCTCTCAGCATTTCCTCACTTATAAATACCCCCTACCCCTCACCCTTTCATGCTCATACTCACCCCCAGGCTCCCAGAAACCCTTTTGTGAGTGTTCTTGTGAGATTGTGTGTTTTGTGGAGAAGGAGAAGTATTTTCTTGAAGGTTGCTTCTATGAGGTAACCCTCTATGCTTAACTTTTCTTTCTAAGTCGTTATGCTCTTTTAATGCTTTATAGATTAGCTTAGACATTGGTTTGAAACTTTAGACATGCTTTGCCATTGATCTTGTTTAGAGTTGGGGGGGCTTAGCATTCCATTGTGTTTTCTATTGCATGGAGATGTTATTTTGAGATAGGTAGTCTTAGAGAGCCTTTTGGTAGCCTTAGAAATCGATTTGGGAGGATACGAGGATGGTTGAACCAAATGGAGTTTAACCTGACACTCTTTGAGCGGACGTACAGCCACGAGACCGGACGTACAAGCCTTTTGGGGGGACGTACGGCCACGAACCCGAACATATGGTCAGAAGTGTTTTAGGGAATGCCACTTTGGCAAGTCGTTCAATAGCCTCTATTTCCATGTTCTAGGTTCGTTTTAGTTGGATTTAGAACTAATAATAGATCTTCTCTCAGTATTCGAGGTTATGAAGTCTCAAAGGCTTAGCAAACATAAATTAAGGGGCTCAAATATGCAATATTCGGGGCTTAACACTTTCCAAGTTCCACATTGTACCTTTTTTATTTTATTTTCTTTTTCTCTTGCACGTGTGTACCTTATCTTCTTCCATAGTTTAAGAAAAATATTGGGAACTGCATCATCTTCAACCTTTTGTTCTTCTGTAACGGCAAGTTTCAACTTACAATTGTTGGGATTATGCCCAAAATTCTAGTGATTTTATATCCATGTTGACTTTCAGATGCTTGTAATGAATACTGGTTTTATTCGCTGATAAAATTATTTTTGGGCATATGACATATACAATATCTTCACATGCTTATTACCAGAAATGTTCATCATATTATATTGTGCATGTGAAAAGTCCCTAGATGACATTGAATATGGATATGGGTGTGAGTAACTTTGTTATCACACAAGGTCATAGTCCATAATCCTTGTATCTTTAAAATAGAAAGTTCACAGTCAATAAATGGAACTAGGCACTTCCATTTTGAGTAAGACTGTTAAACATCGAATCTTGATGATCTACCTTGATCAAGCGGAGCGGGGTCTCAGGGATTAATGTGTTAGGTGTTGAGACCCTAAGGCACTGAATGGGCCAAGGAGTTGTCTTTTAGTAAAATACTGTCCACAAGGAAAGACAATAACTCCTTAGAGACTACTTACAACTTTGATTCTAAATCCTGAGGGAATTGTAGACTCAGATGTTGTATGTATGTTGCTTTGATGTGTCAATGAGTGAAACCTATCATCAGTCAACAATTTCTCGATACATTGGGAAACCACGTGCAATATTGTGGGAAAGCCTTTTCCAAGAAGGAATCCAAATCCTTTGTTGACAAACAAAGAGATAAGAAACGTCTTAGGTTTTATGGATTTATTATTAGAGACTCTAGCCAGAGCGTTTTGGTCAATGCACCAATATATATATATGTCTTAAGCATATATGAGAATGTCATGAAAACCTGTTACTCAAGGAATAAGAGGTAGAGAATTAAGTGGCAGTATACTTAGCCTTAATTTTGCTACGGAGTGTTTCATGGAGGAATTATAAGTTAATATTAAGTGAGTCAAATGGATTAATTATTCAGTAAAAATATTTATTGGAGTGCAGTCACGATCTTTTAGTGGAATAAATTGTGATTAAATATTGTTGCGTAACAAATGTCTGGGAAATATATTACGAACATATTTAAGTCAATAATTATATTTTCCTTTAGGTCCCTCACCAAGCTGATGTTAGTTAACCATGGTTAGGCCTTCTAAATCTATAGGGCTGAATATTTTTATTTAATTAAAACATGGGCTAGGGAAAAAAGTAATGCAAGTTGGGCTCGGATAAAACCAAGAAGCCCAAGAGGCATGAATTAATTAATAATGCAATTTTGGATTGGTTAAAACAAAGAGGCCCAAGAGGCATGTATTAATTAAACAAAGTTGGGCTTAGATAAAACCAAGAAGCCCAAAAAGACAAGCATTGGACATAAAGGAGAGGGGCTTGGAATTTAATCCCAGGCCCAGGTCCCAGGCAGGGGAATGCATGGCCAGGGAGAATCTCTCCTAGTCCCATGCATTAAGTTAAGTAGAGGGAGCTAGGGTTTTATCTTCCTAGCCGTCCCTCTCTCCTAGTATGACTAGGATTCTACCTATCTCCTCCATATCCCACATTGCTAAGATCTGAAACTCTACCCCTGCTAAGCCTCTAAAAGGAGAAGAGGCTAGAGCTTTCAAATCATTCCATCTTATTCTATCATAGCAAGTTCTGCTCAATATATAATTTTCAATACTCTGAAAATTATAAGTTCTTGTGTTAACTCACGAAGAACAAAAGTTTAAGATTTGAAGAGCTAAGCGAGAACCCACACTTTCTTGGTTACCATCAGTCATTGGTGAGAAGATCTAGAGGTCTCAATATTGATTGAGAGGATCTTGCTCTTGGAGGAGAGAAGCAAAAAAAAAGTTTTTTTTTGGCCCATAGCCAAAGAGTGGCTATTGATCTTCAAGTAAGTAATCTATTCTTGCTATTTATTGAGATAGCATATGTTCTTCATATGTTGTTCATAATGTCTTCCTGGCTTAGGAGTATTTTTATTTTCCCGCTGCGCAAATTTTTTATTTGCATGTCATATTCCCAACAAATGGTATCAGAGCCATCTTTATTGAAAACGTGATGAAGAATGAAATTGTTTGTTTTGTTTGCATTGAATTTCAGAATTTTTCCGAGGACCTCTAGAGATTTGAAATTTTGTTTAGGATCAGGAATGTGTTCTTGAACATGTTAAGATCTAAACTGGAAAATTTCAAATCATTTGGAGTTCGGTTGCTATTTTAATTAAATTTTGCAAACTAGACATAGTTGAAGTTTTTCCTGCAAAGGCCTACAAGGATTACGATTTTTGTTGATGCTAATAAGGAAGTTTTAAAAATTGTTTGAGACTAGATCTAGCATGGAACAATCGTGGTTGACACAATGGTTCGAATGGATTTTTGTTTTGAGTAATATCGAAAAAGATATGACCCATTGAACGTTCATTGACGGACTGGAAACAGAAATCTTGAATGCAGTTTTGAGTTGTAAAAAATCTGTTTTGTGAGATAATCAAAATTTTATGAAAATTTGATTATGGAATATCATGTATAATTGATACAACGTATTGGAAACACAAAAGAAGTTTTTACAGGATCAATTTCATGACGTTTAGATATTCTTGAAATTAGATTTCAAGTGTATATCTAAAAAGGTATGAAATTGTGCAAAACTTTTCATAAGAAATCTGGGCAAGCAATAAATAGATTTTATTTTAATTAAAATTATTTGATTGCTTATGGGTTATTGTGATGATTGAAAAATCATACAAAGGTGGTATCATGGTTGAAAAACCAAAATACCACATAAAAGGTTAATTATGGGTTTGACACGTAATTAAGGCAATTCGACACATCAATCATGAATTGAAATCAAGGACTGAAAGTTGCCATTGTAAATATGATCCAAAGGTGAGTTTTCTTGATGAGGTTGGTATGAAACATTACCAAGGATTAATGGACAATAATCAATAGCTTTTGAAGTTTGATTTTTGATCTATTAAACATCAGGAAAAGATGGATATAGTTATGATTCCTAAATAGTTAGGAAAAGTTGTTTCATATGAAACAAAGTGGCAAGGTGTTAGAGTTGTAAAGGAATTACAACTTAAAAAAAAAAAAAAAAAAAAAAAAAAAAAAACCATAAATTTTTTAAAAATATCTAGTGGGAGACTATTTACTGAATCAAGCAGTCTCCATCATAAATCTATTGTAAGAGATAAATTAAAGATACCTCGCCTTGGCCATGGGCCCTGCTCCTTACGGAGGGTTTTCTTTATTGTATAAGTTATGTATAGATTTCCTTAAGAGATAAGATGAAATTGGTTATGTATCAATGGCGACTGTGCTACCGTGGAGTCAATTGACAACCAAATCAAATCTAATAGATGGTGCACACTTGACTAATCTGAGATATTAATCTCCCTATGGAACTATGTTATCTTAGGATTAGAGGCTGTAGAATACGGCTGTTTATTAATGGGGTAATAACATTAATAATGAGATAGGAGTCTCGCCTAAGTCAAGATAATTAAAGACACCTCGCCTTGGCCATGGGCCCTACTCCCTACAGAGGGTGTATTTAATTATAGGATTAGGTTGCCATTGCTTTTGAAACATTATATGTTTGTTTTGAGTTTACATATTTTGTTTATTGCCAAATATATATGTCTAACATATGCTCAAAATCAAAATAATTTTTTAGAACAAGAATGTCTTCATTCAGCCCTTTCTTCACTATTTTAAATCAAAATAAGTAGACAAGTCCTAATTACGTTGACTGGAAAAGTAATTTAAACATTGTGCTCACGGCTAAGGGGCACAAGTTTGTGCTGACCAAAGCCTGCCCTATTGAACCAGCAGATGGTGCATCTTAGGATGAAAAATAACAATTTATTCGCTGGAAGAAATACGGTGAGATGACCAAGTGTTACGTATTGGCTTCTATGTCAAACGTAATCCAACATCAACTTCAAGAAGTGGATCATACTCTAAGATGATGATAATCTTGAAAGAGATGTTTGGAGAGCAAAGTCGTGCTGCTAAGTCAAATACGATGAGAACTTTGTTAAATACAAAGATGGCTGAAGGAACTCCAGTAAGGGAACATTGTCTGGCTATGATAGCCATGCTCAATACACTAGAGGTGTTGGGTGCAAAGATTGATGGAGAATCTCAGGTAGATGTGATTCTACATTCCATGTTGAATTTGTTCAATCAGTTAAGGCTAAATGTGTTGATGAACAAAAGGATTTACACATTAGCGGAACTGATGAACGAGTTAATCAAAGCAGAAAACATCCTATAGTCCAAAGCCATAGAAAATTGTGCTCATGCTTTAGATTCTACACCGAGAGGTTTAGAGAATAAGAAGCAACTTAAATAGGTTGGCAAACCATTTGTCAAAAGGTTTAAGAAGGTTGGTAAGAAGACGAAAGGCAAGAGAAGTGGAAATTGCTTCCACTATGATATGCCTGGGCACTAGAAGAAAACATGCCCCAATTATCTTGCTTCCAATAGACAGTGTAATGAATCATCTTATTTGGTTAAAACATGTTTAGTCGTGAATCCACCAGGTTCCTGGTGTGTGGATTCAGGATTAACTAATCATGTCTACAATTCATTGTAGGGTTTCTAGGTAACCAAACAACTAAATGAATGAGAGATGTACCTGACACTAGGAGATAGAACAAAAGTTGCGGTTCATTCCATGGGAATTGTTAAGCTATGTTTTAATTCAAGGGTTTTAATATTATCAAACTATCTTTATGTACCCAACATTCGCAGAAATCTAGTTTATGTTACATTTCTAGATAAGTGTGGATATACCTCTATTTTGAGGGATACTGTGATAATAAAGAAGGATAATTACTTTATCTATTCTAGCATTATCAGTGATGGTTTGTACATTATAAATCCTGATGAATATTCTGTTAACAATTCACATCTAGAACCAGATCATATTGTTTTACCATTAAAGAGAAAGTTTGCTTTAACTAATGATGCACATCTTTGGCATATACATCTTGGACACATTAACTTATAAAGGATTCAAAGACTGGTTAATGATGGGCTCTTGAGCCCATTGGCATTAAACAATTACCCAGTCTGTGAATCATGTATTGAGGGTAAAATAACCAAGAGGCCTTTTTCTGCAAAAGGATATAGGGCCAAAGATTTGTTAGAGTTAGTACACACTAGTGTATGTGGTCCAATGAGTGTCCTAATTCGAGGAGGTTTTGAGAACTTCATAACATTTACAGATGATTACTCGAGGTATGGATTTGTTTATCTAATGTGTCGGAAGTATGAAGCTTTTGAAAAGTTCAAAGAGTTTTGGACAGAAGCCAAGAAACAACTAGGTAAACATATTAAGGCACTTCGATCAGATCGAGGTGGTGAATACTTCCTTGGGGAATTCATGACCATTTGTCAGAAGCAGGGATCATATCCCAGTTGACAACACCAAGGACTCCCTAGTAGAATGGTGTGTCAGAAAGAAGGAATAGGACTTTTTTAGAAATGGTAAGAGCAATTATGAGTTATGCTACATTGCATGTGTCCTTCCGGGGTTATGCCCTAGATACAGCAGCATACTTGCTTAATATGGTTCCATCCAAGTCCGTTTCCAAGGTACCCATGGAATTATGGATAGGGTGCAAGCCTAGCATGAGCCACATTCGAATTTAGGGTTGCCCAACACATGTGCTGAAGGGAAAGACAGACAAGTTGGAAACCAAAACAGAAGTATGTTTGTTCGTAGGATATCCAAAAAGAACAAAAGGACAATTGGTTTATAGTCCTCAGGATAATAAGGTCTTTGTTACTACAAATACCATGTTCCTAGAAGAGGTTTATGTAAATAATCATAAACCAAAGAGCAAGGTGGTTCGAGAGGAAATGCCAAAAGCAAGAAAGGGAACTTCTTCAAAAGAAACTAAAGAAGAGGTGGTTGTATATAATACCCCACCAGTTACTACAAGTGAAACACCTAGTACTGGTGAAGCGCCTAGTACCGTTTTACCGCGTCGCAGTGAGAGGGAAGTTAGAGTGCCTGGCAGATACAAGGGAGAAGCCTTTATGGCTGAATTTGATACAGCTATATCAAACCCAAGGACCTTCAAAGAAGCGGTAAATGATGTGGATGCAGACCATTGGGTCAAAGCTATGGAAAGGGAGTTGGAATTCAGATATTCCAACAAAGTCTGGACTCTTGTAACGGCACCTAATGGCATTAAACCAATTGGGTGCAAGTGGGTTTACAAGAGAAAGAGAGGAGTAGATGGGAAGGTTGAAACCTTCAAAGCATGACAAGTGGCAAAAGGTTTTACTCAAAAAGAAGGGATAGATTAGGAGGAAACTTTTTCACCTGTAGCCATGCTAAACTCCATCAGGATACTCCTAGCCATTGTAGCTCATCATGACTATGAGATCTGGAAAATGGATGTCAAGACATCCTTTTTGAATGGTCAGCTTGACGAGGACATCTATATGATGCAGCCAGACTGTTTTATAGCTGAAAACCAAGGCGATATGGTGTGTAAATTGCAAAGATCCATTTATGGACTTAAGCAAGCATCCCAGTCATGGAACATCAGTTTTGATGAAACAATCAAACAGTGTGGTTTTGAACAAAACCTCGATGTACCATGTGTGTACGAGAAGTGTGGTGAAATTGTAGTAACATTCTTGGTGCTTTATGTAGATGACATACTACTCATTGGTATTGATGTAGGGATATTATCAGCAGTAAGAATCCGGTTGTCAAAGCAGTTTGATATGTAGGACTTGGGAGAAGCAAGCTAAATCCTAGGGATCAAGCTTTTAAGAGATCGCCGAAATACGATGATAGGCTTATCCCAAACTATATACATAGGCAAGGTTATAGAAAGGTTTAGCATGATAGAGTCCAAGAAAGGCCTTTTACCCTTTAGACATGGAGTACCTCTTACAAAAGAGCAGTGTCTTAAGACACCTAAAGAAGAGGAAGAAATGAGAAAGGTTCCTTATGCTCAGGCTATAGGAAGTTTCATGTATGCTATGCTTTGCACTAGACCTGACATATGTTTCGCAGTAGGCATGGTCAGTAGATATCAATCAAATCCAAGACCTATGCATTGGGTAGCAGTGAAGCATATACTCACGTATCTTCAGAGAACGAGGGTATGCTTGTCTACCATTGCGAAGATTTGATAGTGAATGGTTACACAGATTCTGATTTCCAGTCAGATTGTGATTCCCAAAAGTCTACCTCAGGGTATGTCTTTACCCTTGGTGGAGGAGCCATTAGTTGGAGAAGTGTTAAGCAATCCTGTATTGCTGACTCCACTATGAAAGCTGAATATATCACAGCTTGTGA
Source organism: Corylus avellana (assembly GCF_901000735.1). Taxonomy (NCBI): domain Eukaryota; kingdom Viridiplantae; phylum Streptophyta; class Magnoliopsida; order Fagales; family Betulaceae; genus Corylus; species Corylus avellana. The sequence continues at coordinate 18,787,990 of NC_081544.1, forward strand.
GGTTGCAAAACAAGCAGTCTATCTCAAGCAATTCCTATCAAATCTTGGTGTCATAAAGATACAGCAATCTCCTATCACGTTGTTTTGCTACAATAGTGGAGCAGTTGCACAATCTAAAGAGCCAAGGAATCATAGGAGGGGGGAACGCATTGAGTGCAAGTATCATCTCATAAGAGAGATAGTATCTCAGGGAGATACAACTGTAGCTAAGATTCTACAGAAGATTGTTAGGATTATGCCCGGAATCCTAGTGATTTTATATCCATGTTGATTTTCAGATGTTTGTAATGAATAAAAGTTTTATTTACTGATAAAATTGTTTTTGGGCGTATGACATATAAAATATCTTCACATGCTTATTACCAGAACTGTTCATCATCTTATATTATGCATGTGAAAGGTCCCTAGATGACAATGAATATCGATCTAGGTATGAATAACTTTGTTATCACACAAAGTCATAGTCCATAATCCTTGTATCTTTAAAATAGAATGTTCACAGTCAATAAATGAAACTGAGCAATTCCATTTTGAGTAAGACTATTACACATCGAATCTTGCTGATCTACCTTGATCAAGCAGAGCAGCGTCTCCAGGATTGATGTGTTAGGTGCTGAGACCCTAAGTCACTGGACGGGCCAAGGAGTTGTCTTTCAATAAAATACTGTCCACAAGGAAAGACAATAACTCCTTAGAGACTACTTACAACTTTGATTCTAAATCCTGAGGGAATTGTAGACTCAGATGTTGTTTGTTGGTTGCTTTGATGTGTCAATGAGTGAGACCTATCATCGGTCAACAATGTCTCGATACATTGGGCAACCGCATGCAATTTTGTGGGAAAGCCTTTCCCAAGAGGGAATCCAAATCCATTGTCGGCAAACAAATAGATAAGAAACTTTCCCTCGCTTTAGGTTTTATGGATTTATTCTCAGAGACTCTTGCCAGAGCTTTTTGGTCAGTGCACCAAAATATATATATGTCTTAAGCATATATGAGAATGTCATGAAAACCAGTTACTCAAGGAATAAGAGGTAGAGAATTAAATGGCGGTATACTTAGCCTTAATTCTGCAACGAAGTATTTCATTGAGGAATTAAAAGTTAATATTAAGTGAGTCAAAGGGATTAATTATTTAGTAAAAATATTTATTGGAGTGCAGTCACAATCTTTTAGCGGAATTAATTGTGATTAAATATTGTTGCGTAACGAATGTCTGGGAGATATATTACGAACATATTTAAGCCAATAATTACTTTTCCCTTTAGGTCCCTCACCAAGTTGATGTTAGTTAACCATGGTTAGACCTTCTAAATCTATAGGGCTGAATGTTTTTATTTAATTAAAACATGGGCTAGAGAAAAATGTTATGCAAGTTGGACTTGGATAAAAGCAAGAAGCCCAAGAGGCATTAATTAATTAATAATGTAATTTTGGCTTGGTTAAAACCAGGAGGCCCAATAGTCATGTATTAATTAAACAAAGTTGGGCTTGGATAAAACCAAGAAGCTCAAAAAGATAAGCATTGAACATGAAGGAGAAGGGCTTGGGATTTAATCCCAGGCCTAGTCCCTAGGCACGGGAACGCATGGCGTAGGGAGAATCTCAACTAGGCCCATGCGTTAAGTTAAGTAGAGGGGAGTTAGGGTTTTATCTCTGTAGCCGTCCCTCTCTCCTAGTATGACTAGGATTCTGCCTATCTGCTCCTTGTCCCACATTGCTAACATCTGAAACTCTACCCCCTTGCTAAGCCTATAAAATAAGAAGAGCCTAGAGCTTTCAAATCATTCCACCCTATCTGTCATAGCAAGTTCTGCTCGATATATAATTTTTAATACTCTGAAAATTATAAGTTTTTGTGTTAACTCATGAAGAACAAAAATGTAAGATTTGAAGAGCTAAGCGAGTGCCCACACTCTCTTGGTTACCGTCAGTCATTGGTGTGAAGATCTAAAGGTCCCAATATTGATTGAGGATCTTGTTCTTGAAGGAGAGAAGCAAAAAAAAGTTTTTTTTTTGCCCATAGCCAAAGTCGTTGATCTTCAAGTAAGTAATCTGTTCTTGCTATTTATTGAAATAGCATATGTTCTTCATATGTTGTTCATAATGTTTTCCTGGCTTTGGAATATGTTTATTTTTTTCACTGTGCAAATTTTTGATTGGCATACATATTCCCAACAACAATGGTTAGAGTCGACTCAACTGCATCATCTTCAACCTTTGGTGGAGGGGGGGCATTTGCCACCGAGGATTGGCTGCGAAGGGGTTGCCTCCCTGCGCTTCTGGATGTGATATATATATATATATATATATATATATATATATATATATATATATATTCTCTTTAGGGTCTTTTTCTATTTTCTCACTTTTCAAAATTTCCATTGCATCTGTAGGATCTATGTGTGAGACTCATATGGCCCAACATATTCAATTGTAATTTTGAAAAATGAGAGAATAGGAGAAGAACTGGGGATGAAAATTGGATCAAAATTTCAATAGTGGTCAATCCCCAAATCTAATGACAAATTTAAAGGCCACATCACTTTTGAGGGATAAGAAGGAAATAAGAATCTTGCATATAGCATTACTCATTTTTATATTAGGTTGGTTAGTGTTAATTTTCCTTAATTTAGGTTGTGGAATATTTTTGGTAATTGCGTTATTTACCTTTTATGTATTATCATATTTACATTCATTTTACCTACCATCTTTTCTTTATAAATAGGAATATTATGTATTGAGAAATCCTACTCGGCATTTTCAAGTGTTTATTTTCCAACATTCATTTTGTTATTTTGTTTTGATTTTTGATTTTTGGGGAAAATACACTTTACCCTCTTGAACTATCCACGCATTTGCACATTGACGTCCAATGTTTAAAAAGTGATACTTGACCCCCTCAAAGTTTCACACAGTGACAAAAAAACCATCCATTTATTTTGGCCGTCACTTTGGACGGAAAACTTAGTCACATGTGTGGCACATGACACTTTTCAACCAAAAATTTCGAAAATGCCCTCGGGGGTAAAGTGTAAACATAAATTATTTCAGGAGGTAAAGTGTAAACATAAATTACTTCGAGGGGGGTAAAGTGTAAACATAAAAAACAAAAACAAAAAAAACAAAAAACAAAAAACAAAAATCTTTTTTAAAAAAAAAATAAAAATAAAAAAGCTTATTTAAAAAATAAAAAGAAAAACTAAACTAAAACAAAAAACTCGGGTTAATTACCTTTTTAGTACTAAGATTTTCGCTTTTTCTTTTTTCTTTTTCTCACCTAGATTACAAATTGTATAACAGATGGTATCTGAGTTATGGGAAAAGACCAACTTGGTACTTCCATCACATTCTGTTAGCCCAAACTAACGAACTATCACGTGCCACCCCCAAAAAATGCCACATGTCCTAAAAATATTTGGCGCCACATGTCATAAAAAAAATGCCAATTTGGCACCACATGTCCTAAAAAAATAAAAATAATTTAAAAAAATCAAAAAAGATAAACCCGAAAAAAATTGAAAAGATTATGGGGTGGCTATTTTGTCCTTTGCAGGTGGTTTTGGCCACCCCCAGACCGTCCCTAGGGCCATCTTCATGTCACGTGTCCCACCTATTAAAATATTATTTTTTTATTTTAAATATAAATTAAAATTAAAATAATATAATATATATACAAATAAGTATATATATATATATATATATATATATATATATATATATATTTCAGTTTTTTTATGTTTACACTTTACCCCGCGAGGGTATTTTCAAACTTTTTGGTCGAAAAGTGTCACGTGCCATGCACATGACTAGGTTTCCGTTCAAAGTGCGGCCAAAATAAATGGATGGGTTTTTTTGTCATTGTGTTAAACTTTGAAGGGGTCAAGTGTCACTTTTTAAACATTAGACGTCAAAGTGCAAATGGGTGGATAGTTTAGGGGGAAAAAGTGTATTTTCCCTTTGATTTTTTCTGTTTCTTTTTTAAAAAAAATAAATAAATAAATAAGTAAATATAAATGTGTCACTTGTAAGAATTTAATGTCCCACATGACATGGCACATATGAGTATTTATTAGACTCCTAAAGTTATGAGATTATTTAATCCAAATCCTTAATAAATTGTTAGTAAATTAATTAAGAGAAGGGGTTTCCTATTAAATTAACTCTTACTTTGATTGGAACTTGAGTTATAAAGAACTAAAGGAAACCGGTCCTCTCTCTACCTTATAAATGTACGTAATTTCTATCATCTTTGTGTACCTTAAGTGGGTCAAGCGAGAGAAACCGATTTCTAGTGTTTATGCTTTCAAAAGAAGAATTAAAGAAGCATTGAATTTTGGTATGTTTATTTTTATTAATTTACTGTGAAATTCATGATAGTTACGATCTTGTAAGTTATAGTATGTTATGTCAATTTTATGTTTTACATGTGGTATCAGAGCCTGAGTTGTAACTTTCATAATTTTCCATCAAGAAATATGTTAAATATATATTATTAACCTCTTAATCAAATCAGTATCTATCGTAATTTATTTTTGCTAATGCTAATGTGAAGTTTTGTATTTGGCACTTGCATATGCAAAATTAAAATGACTAGATGCTAAATTGAGGTTTCTATAATGATAGTAAATTGAATTTGCAATATATCTTTCTTTATGCATATAGGTATATTGGTGATCTCTTTTAGGCTATGATTTCTAAAAGAGTTATTGTATGGACAATAAAGAATTGGGACCTTACTACACGAATTGCGCTTGCTATTAATTGTTTGCTATCATTATGGTATAAAATAAATATTTTGTTGTTATGGTTTCGGTTGTTTGCTAATTTATTCAAAAGCCATTTTGGTATGTGTTTAGCATATATGATTCAAAAATTTTGTATCAACATTTATATGACAATGGCTTGCCTAAAGTGCATAATTACAGAACATATGCACCATTAAAAGCATGAACTAGTGGGTATTATGTGCAATAAAGGTTGGTTCAGTCTTTATTGTGTACGTATGAACAATAAATTGTATCAATGTTTATTGTGTACACATTTACATTTTTATTTTTATATGATTAATCGAGTTCTTTCTTTTATTGTGCAAAACTCTTAGTGCGCAGTTTACAAATATCATTTAGTGCAAATTATAAATATTGACAAATGCAAAAGTTTTACGTAAATATATTTGCTATTCACAAAATTCATTGATCCAAATTTACGGCTGCTTTAAAGAATTGAAATTAATGTTATGGTAGTTGTTGTGAAAATTGTATTGTACTCGCATATACACGAATCGTTTGCAATATAATGTTTTGCAAGTGCGAGATCGAACCCACAGGAAATTGTGTTTTTGAAAAGCAACTTATATCTAAACTAATTAAATCCTAACCTAGTTTCAATAAAAGGTTTGAATTTTTGGGTTTTGAAAATTAAAATACAATACATAAACTAAATAAAATAAACAAAAGATAAAGGTACTAAGGTTTGGGAATCCACACTCACCGAATCTTAACAACATACTTCCATGTTCATCCGTATTA
>NC_081544.1:18793620-18841335 GCF_901000735.1 Corylus avellana
ACATGACTAGGTTTCCGTTCAAAGTGCGGCCAAAATAAATGGATGGGTTTTTTTGTCATTGTGTTAAACTTTGAAGGGGTCAAGTGTCACTTTTTAAACATTAGACGTCAAAGTGCAAATGGGTGGATAGTTTAGGGGGAAAAAGTGTATTTTCCCTTTGATTTTTTCTGTTTCTTTTTTAAAAAAAATAAATAAATAAATAAGTAAATATAAATGTGTCACTTGTAAGAATTTAATGTCCCACATGACATGGCACATATGAGTATTTATTAGACTCCTAAAGTTATGAGATTATTTAATCCAAATCCTTAATAAATTGTTAGTAAATTAATTAAGAGAAGGGGTTTCCTATTAAATTAACTCTTACTTTGATTGGAACTTGAGTTATAAAGAACTAAAGGAAACCGGTCCTCTCTCTACCTTATAAATGTACGTAATTTCTATCATCTTTGTGTACCTTAAGTGGGTCAAGCGAGAGAAACCGATTTCTAGTGTTTATGCTTTCAAAAGAAGAATTAAAGAAGCATTGAATTTTGGTATGTTTATTTTTATTAATTTACTGTGAAATTCATGATAGTTACGATCTTGTAAGTTATAGTATGTTATGTCAATTTTATGTTTTACATGTGGTATCAGAGCCTGAGTTGTAACTTTCATAATTTTCCATCAAGAAATATGTTAAATATATATTATTAACCTCTTAATCAAATCAGTATCTATCGTAATTTATTTTTGCTAATGCTAATGTGAAGTTTTGTATTTGGCACTTGCATATGCAAAATTAAAATGACTAGATGCTAAATTGAGGTTTCTATAATGATAGTAAATTGAATTTGCAATATATCTTTCTTTATGCATATAGGTATATTGGTGATCTCTTTTAGGCTATGATTTCTAAAAGAGTTATTGTATGGACAATAAAGAATTGGGACCTTACTACACGAATTGCGCTTGCTATTAATTGTTTGCTATCATTATGGTATAAAATAAATATTTTGTTGTTATGGTTTCGGTTGTTTGCTAATTTATTCAAAAGCCATTTTGGTATGTGTTTAGCATATATGATTCAAAAATTTTGTATCAACATTTATATGACAATGGCTTGCCTAAAGTGCATAATTACAGAACATATGCACCATTAAAAGCATGAACTAGTGGGTATTATGTGCAATAAAGGTTGGTTCAGTCTTTATTGTGTACGTATGAACAATAAATTGTATCAATGTTTATTGTGTACACATTTACATTTTTATTTTTATATGATTAATCGAGTTCTTTCTTTTATTGTGCAAAACTCTTAGTGCGCAGTTTACAAATATCATTTAGTGCAAATTATAAATATTGACAAATGCAAAAGTTTTACGTAAATATATTTGCTATTCACAAAATTCATTGATCCAAATTTACGGCTGCTTTAAAGAATTGAAATTAATGTTATGGTAGTTGTTGTGAAAATTGTATTGTACTCGCAAGTACACGAATCGTTTGCAATATAATGTTTTGCAAGTGCGAGATCGAACCCACAGGAAATTGTGTTTTTGAAAAGCAACTTATATCTAAACTAATTAAATCTAACCTAGTTTCAATAAAAGGTTTGAATTTTTGGGTTTTGAAAATTAAAATACAATACATAAACTAAATAAAATAAACAAAAGATAAAGGTACTAAGGTTTGGGAATCCACACTCACCGAATCTTAACAACATACTTCCATGTTCATCCGTATTAATCTGAAGTTTTCACAATTAAAATCTTAGATATATTTTACTATGCTTCAAACAATTAATCAAAATCATCCCATGTATCCATTCATTGCAAAAATCACAAAAGGAATCCAATATCAATTAAATCATCAGATGTATACGTAAATCACAAAAGATATCAAATTTTAATTGAAACACTAAATGTATCCGTAGAACAAATCAAAAGGGATATCCAATTTTTAGGCAAATAAAATCAAGCAATCAATTATGCGAAATTATCTTAAATCAACGAATCTATCCTTGAATCACAAAAGATATTCAAGAATCATTCCACACATTGAAAAAAAGTAAAACAATTGAAATATAAAACCCAATAAAATCAGACAAACAAAGACTTATATGAAAGTATTGATGTTTTTCATCGGTGAGGCTTTATCATCAACCTTAGTTGAAAATTTAGCTCCACATTATTGAAAAAATAAAATCTAAACCTAAACCTAAAGAAAAACTAAACTAAAGAGAAAAGCTGTGGATTTTTCTCTCCAGACTTGTCTATTTTCCTTGAAGGCTTAGAGGTCTATTTGTAGGGCTTAGGAGAATCCTAGAAGCCCTAGTAAACCTAGAAAATTCAGAATTCAATGTCCTAGTCAAATTAGGAAGCAATCCTAGTACAAATCGGAATAGGATTCGTCCAGATTTGCATTCTTTTATTGCGGGACGATTTTGGCATAGAAAACGTCCGACTTAGGTTAAGATCCTATTTCACAATGATTTATAGAATTTTGAGTTAACTTTCCAATGCAACTAGGTTGACCTTAATCCAATATATGAGCTGAAATTTATGTTAAAAATACTAAGATGTGTGCAGAATCTGAAATTTAATACAATCCGATTTTGACTCCAATTAGAGAAATTTCGATTTAATCATTTCCTTGATTTGGTTAAATATAACCACATCATCTAGGTCTTCTCAAAGTGTTTTTTCTTCCAAACTTGCATTTTTCTTTTTAAAGCTGCAATTTTTCTTCAACAACCTACAAAACACTAAAAACAAAGAACTAACACAGAACATTAGATTACGACATAGCTAAAGGATTAACAAATGTAAATTAAGGAGCTCAAATATGCAATATTTGGCACTCATCAGCAGTAAATGTTGTCTTTAAGACATTGATTATTTTATTTCATGTGTCACTTTTGTTATTTATAAGCATGAATATTTATGTCGATCAATGTTAAAATGACATATTATGACTATTCAGTTTGCCTTGTCATTATTTCGAATTGAGATCTATATTATGAAATAGTTTGGTGATCACCAAAGTGTCCCAGCTAAAATGATACGTAGATTTCAAGTCGTATGTTTGATACTTCATACCCATATCCCAGGTATTAAGATAATGGCATTGCAAATTTTTGACAATTTTTCTAATCACATGAATAGTTTGGATTGGCCCAAAGTTGCACCACCTTTCAAGTGATTGATAAACTGAGATAAGATAATTAACGTGTATCCTTAATTGAGAGTTGGAACCGGATATCAAAGTAACAGACCTATCAAATTATGGATACATTATTTTTTTTTTTTTTTTCTTGAAGAGAAAATATTCTAGTCTCATTAATTGAAGGATCGAGCAAAACACTCTTACATCACAGAGAAAAAGCTCTGAGAAAATAATAGCCGAAAGTACAAGGTTCCAAGTCATAGATACATACATATCAATCTAACATTTAAAACTTATCTATGACACCAATCTCTGCTAACTCATGAGTAATCTATAGTTATAACAACAAATCTGTTCCCAACATACTCAATTCAATACATAGGTAGCTCATATTCCTCAGCCCTGGAGTAGAAGTCCCATGCCGAAACATTTCACATCCACAAGCTAAAGGTCTGGACAAACCTTATTCAAACAAAGATACAAAAATAAATAAAACAAAAATCCCAACACCAACAGAAAAACAGCCGCTAAAGGCATAGATCTGCTCCTGGGCAGTCTAGATCTACAACCTTCTCCTCGTAGATAGCTCATAAGAGTAGATCTAAGGAGAAAAACTCTTATTCAAAAACAACAAAATAAGGAAGACAGCCATCAAACTAGCAGCGACCGGAGTGAATGAGATGATGAGCACTGGAAAGCGTTTGTGCGTGGTGGAGTAGACAGAGGCATAATTTCCAGGAGCTTGAGCTTGCCACGAGAGATTAGACTGGTCGCTCTATGCCGGGTTATAAGAATCAAAATAAAGGTCATTCCCCGATCTAGAGAACGGTCTGTTCATATGCTCATAAGAATAATTAGAAAATTGTCCTGCTGTAGGACAATCTCTAACATAATGATAAGGACTATAGTAATATGAACATGGTCCATGGGGTGTTGGAATGCCACCCCACATGAACTAAACTAATAGAATTAAAATAACAACAGAAAAATACAAATAAATCAAAATAAAAACTCACAAACGGCCCTTAGATGCGCTGGAAATTTGGATGCTGACTGCTGCTAATGCGATCGATCACACGGAAGGGTACACACTCGAGCGTACTGCCGTTGATGGGTGCGAGTGTAGGCGTGCAGGGATCGAGCGCAGAAGGTGGAGTGCGTACGTGTGCTCGATCGCACGTGGACTGCGCTCGATCGCAGTCATAGAGATGGGCAGCTACGGACCTGTTTGAGAATTCTACACAAAAATAAAAATAAAAATAAAAAATAAAACACAAAAACAGAATTAACATGAAATTAGATTATTAAGCTAAAATTAATTCTTAAAATTTGACAATAAAACTGTTAAGCAGTCCCCGGCAATGGCGCCAAAAATTGATGTGGTGTTTTTGTGACCAAAAATATCAATTAAAAATAACCACTCGCAATAGGACGAATCTTTGTAGAATACGGCTATAGAGAGGGTGTCAAACCTCAAGGACTACAGGGGTTTTGTTCTCAAATTCGAAAGATCAAAATTAACTTAATTAAAAAGATATTTGATTTGATTTTCTTTAAAACTAAAGTGCATGAAAATAAAAGAGATTTAAAATAAAAGAGAGAGTGTAGGGTATTGACTTCACCTCTATCCGCACAACAATGGTTAATCATAATTAATCCCAAAAATTCATTCTATGCATGTTATAAATAAACAAGAAACTACCTTATTAAAGAATAAGCATAATCTATCTTCGGTTGGCACGGATCGTCCACCTAACCACTAAGATGCGGTATGACCCGTCTTCCCTAGGTATAAATTATCAAATTCTTTACCAGGATACATATAATCAATGAATAAGTGTAACCCATCTTCGGTTGGCACGGATTGTCTACCAAAATTAGACTAAACTAGGGTGTAGTACAATCCGTCTTCCCTAGGCATGGCCTATCAAATCCTATTGATCATATGTCAATTAAACCCATTGTATAGCCATTATTCTCATAATCACAGAAAACAAGAATGATTTGAAATCAATAAAAGTAAAATACTTTCTAAGACAAGAGAAGAATTTCACAAATATTGATTTTGGAATTTAAGAACAATTGCATTTAATATGAAGAACAGAAATCAATTGTAGCAATACTCATAGTTATACAATCAACATGCATAAATTGAAAATCTAGAAATTAACTACAACCAAACCATTGTGCTTGGATAGGGTTACATGAATACCCCACGAAGAGGTTTAGCCACTCATGATCTTCTAAGCTCCAAAGACAATTTACTGAATTTTTACTCTAGAAAGCGGTGTGTCTTTTTTTCTCAATGCTTAGAGGCCTATTTATAGGGATTAGGAGAACCCTATAAGCCCTAAGAATCCCAGAAAAATTGTAATTCAGTCTCCCAGTCGGATTGGGAGACCTAGAAAAACTTTCCTTATCAATTTCGGACTCCTTTTTCTCTCTGCCGCGCGTGTGCGCTCGAGCACACTGTAGCTGCGCTCGAGCGTACTGTAGCTACAGTAACTCCGCTACAGTAAAATTGCTACAGTGATGCTACAGTACTTGAAATGCATTTTGAGCCCAAAATCAATGATTTTCTTGTATTTGTCATTTAAAGCCCTGAAACATAAAAACAAAACAAAATCAAACAACTAACAATGCTAAGGAATTAACATATGCAAATTAAGGGGTTTGAATGTGCAACATTCTGCGGTTATCAGGTATATCATGTGCATTTATACTCACTAAGTCGTCGAACTTACCCTTGTATTATTTCACTTTTTTCTCCATATGTACAAATATGCTGTTATAGATAGTTTAGCAGAAGATGATTAGCGTGAAGCATTTGGTTATTGTGGAGGATTCGATTCGGGATATGCTTGAGGACTTATTGCAAGCTTAGGCGGGCATTCATGGTAACTAGTACTTTTGCGTTATGCTGTAGACTTAGTTGCCATGATGTATGCTTGCATATTAAGGTATATCGTAGATCCCTTGTAATGATGATGTGTATAGTATGATTTAAGCTAGCGTCATGTTCTTGGGTAGATGCTCTGGTTGTAATGATTAATGTTTACAGAATTTTAATACTTTTCGCTGCTTAGTATCCTCTCTTTTCGAGGAGTAAAGGTCCTTGAGTCTTTTTCGGAGTGGAATAAGGCTGGGAGACGAACCGTGGAGATAATTACCAGTTAATTAATTTCTGGGGTATTACAGTTGGTATGAGAGGAGTTACTCTTCGGACCATAGGAATTGATCTATTAGGTATTAGGTCATGATTTTTCATAGCTTTTGGCTCGGCGGACTGTAAGAGGTAATCTACCAGAGCATAGGATGGATTAAGTGTATACAAGGGATACAGAGTTTCGAATCTTGATGATCTTGAGGATGTTGGACTTGAGAATTTTAGGAATTCGATATGGTTTTGAAGTCAAGACTAGGACCACTTTGATGACGCAACTTTGGAGATTAGGTTTGATCTACACTAAGATAGTTACATACGGTCTTAAGCTTAGATCTACATTAGGTCTTTAGTTAAGGTGGTAGTAGTTTAGGCGATTAGTAAGGATAGGTTTGCGATTAGGTTTGACGTTTTGAGCGAGACGCGATGTAGCGCTTTGAAGTAGGGGCTGATGATCGTTGTGACTACAGAGATGTCACCACGACCAAGATACAATGCCATTGGGAGAAACGATGGTAAGGGACCAAACCAGCCCGATGAAAGGATGAGGAATGTTCTAGACACCACCCAAGCATTGGAAACTGTGGCAAGTCTTCTGGTGGAGGCTTTGGCCAACGTACAAGGAGAAAGGACTCCAAGTGGAATCAAGGGTTGCTCTTCCAAGGAGTTTTGTGAGCATCCTTTCCCTGTGTTTAAGGAGAACCTGAACTCTGGCTAGGTGAGGGATTGACTTACAAACTTAGAGGAACGGCTACGAGTTATGGACTACACTGAGGAGCAAAGAGTCAAGTAAGCAACCTACAAGTTCTCTAGAGAAACAAGGCGATGGTGGCATGCTAAGAGGAACTCGCTAGTGAGGGAATTAGGAAGCAAGGAGGCTATTACGTGCACCCGATTCAAGGAAGAGTTCTGTTGGAAGTACTCGTGGAGCTCAAGGAGGATGACCTCCCAAGAGTCGCAGTTCAATAAGAAACAGAGTCGTTGGTGCCATAGGTGTGGTAGGATGCATTTGGGAAATGCAGATCAAGGAAGAATTTGTGCTATGGATATGGCAAGGTGGGACACTTCGTTCGAAACTACAACTAGGCCAAAAGGAATGGTACTGGTCCACTTGGAAGGAAATGATGGCAGCAAGCGTAACCACAACAATTGTTTAAGGCATGCGGGTTCGCTTTGTTTTGGAGTTTGGGGCTGAGTTACTAGATGTATACTTAGACATCAACCAGTTGTATTTTGTTTTATACTTCCACCTGATTTGGGGTTTTGGACCTAAAAGTGTAACATTAACTAAGAGTTTTGTTAATGCATGATGCATGTTACGCTATGATTGATGTGTTGATGATATGCTTCAAGATTTTGTTAACTTGCCCTTTAGAAGGATGTTAAGGCTTGATATTTTTGAACTTGTATTCTAGTATATTGGTAAAGGGCAATTGGTGAATCTTGTACCTTTGGATCTTGTATGCATGGATTACATGATTTTGGGATATATATGAGCTAAGAGATTCTAGAGAATCTTTCTGTACTTAAAAGGACTAAGGAGTTATCAAGTACGGATGTTTGTGGAGACAAAGGAGGTCGCTAGAACTAATCTAAGGATTATGATCCCAAGATCGATTATCATCCTAGCCAGGTGATATAGATTGGATAACAGTCATGGCGTCAGGTACTGCAATTGAGCGCACGCTATGACTGCAATAGAGCGCCCAGTTTACGATCGATCGCCCGCGTGCTGCGATCGAGCACATACAGGACCATTATGTTATTTTCTGCGTTTTAATTAGGATAAACCGACTTTCTGTTGTTATTTTATTAAGGTTAGGATTTTAGGAGTCTTTATTTCGTTATTTTATTAGGTTTACGGTTTGGGGGGTATTTATGTCATGTTTTATTAGGTTTAGGAGTCTTAGACTATAAATACATGCTTATAGCCGCTAATTTATCAGTTTCTGTTGGTTATTGATTTTGTTGAATAAGAAACCTCAGAGTTGAGTGTTCTTCTTTCTTTTCCTTAAAAACCTAGAGAGTATTTAGCTTTTGTCAAGAAGATTTCGTAGATCATTGATAGAATCAAGATTTAGAAGTATTTATCCACTGCTTATTGATGTTCTTCACTACAGCCCATTAAGTCACGCTACATCACAAGGCTAACGTAGTGGCGGATGCATTAAGTAGGAAGTTGACGGTAGAGCTTTCCGCTCTTGGAATTTTTCAACCCCAGTTGGTTAAGGAATTCACTAGGACGGGAGTAGAAAGAGTAGATGAGGGTGCGCCTGCACGCTTGTCTAACTTGGTGGTTGAATCAGAATTGCTTGCTAGGATTAAGGTTGTTCGGTTGAAGGACCTTGAGTGCACCAAGATCAAGCAGTTGCTCAGGCACAAGGGTTTTGTCTTAGGGATGATGGGTTTCTCACCCATTTCAAATAAGTGTGTGTGCCAGAAGATGGAGGACTAAGAAAGGAGATCATGAACAAGACTCATCATTCTCCGTATACTGTACATCCCAGAAGTGCCAAAATGTACAAGGACGAGAGAGGACAGAATTGGAGTTAGTATCAATTTCCACCCATAGACGGATGGTCAGTTGGAGCGGACTAACCAAATCCTGGAGGACATGTCACGGGCTTGCATATTGGACTTCAAAGGTAGTTGGATTTAGTACCTACCTTTGATCGAGTTCGCCGACAATCTTAGCTATAGGCGACTATTGGAATGCCGCCTCACGAAGCACTTTATGGACATAAGTGTTAGTCGCCCTTTTATTGAGACAAACGTTGGGGTCTGAAATGATACAAGTGGTTACCATCAGACAAACGATGAGTGCATACTAGAGTTGGCAGAAGAGCTACACCAATAACCGAAGATGGCCTTCGGAATTCGAAGTAGGAGATTGTGTGTTCCTTAAGATAACGTCGATTAGGGGAGTGATGCAGTTTAGGAAGGAAATGGAGGTTGGCATACAAGGTTGCCTTACCCCCAGACTTGGTGGGAACACATGATGTTTTTCATGTTTCAGTAGTAAAGAAGTATATCGCTAATCTAGACTTAGTGATGGAGTACGAACCTTTGAAGATCCAGGAAGGATTGACGTATACCTAGACAGTGAAGATCATGATATCGAGGAACCATCATGGTGAGAAGTGGAGTAGGACATGCAGAACCGTTATCCGCATTTGTTTAAGACTTGATTGTGGTTATAGCATAGATACCCACCGATTCGGACTGTATGTGGAACTACTCATTTTGTGAGTTGATCGACTTGAGTGTCGAGATTGACGAGGACCGGTACAGTGTAGGAAACACTGGGTACGATGTTGTTCATGTCTTTACATTGAGGATCAAGGATTTTATTTGTATGGTTAATTTCTTTTGTCTTGGACAGTATGCCTATCCGTTATGGTTATGGGTAACCGTTATATTGGGATTGTCTAAGAGTAGTCGATTAAGATAAGTTTGCTTCCGGTTAGGAAGTATGGCATCATGTTAAAGATACCCACATGCTTGACTTCATGTGGAGCTACTTGTTTTGGTGAATTTAGGGGTCGTTGAGTTTGACAATGGTCAAAATAGTGTGGGTAACATCGGCTACGACACTCTTGGTGACTTGCAAGTGGATTTGCTATAACTCTTGAGGATGCCGACGTGGATCACTTTATATTGGACGAAGCAGCTCAGTGATAGAAGAATAGACGGGATAAGATTTTTCCAAGGATGAGGCTGAGCACGAACCATATAAGACTCGGACATTAAGGTAATGTTACTGTTTCTTTTTGTTTTTTGGGCGCTACGAAATTTCGAGGATGAAATTTTTACAAGGAGGGAAGAATGTAATTTAGTGAGGAGGTTAATTTGGACTTTAGGTCACTAGGAACATCTAGAAGGGCATTTTGGGAATTTTGGACTTTCAGACCGGATGAACGCTCTTAAAGTACAGGACATGCTCGACTTGTTGGGTTGACCGCCGGTTAATACCTGGATGTACACTACAGCCTTTGGACCACTGTGTAAACAATACCGGGCGTACGCTACTTTTCAGAGAAGTTGGCAGCGCCCCCCCAAGCTTTCTAAAATCCTCTTGTGAGTGTGTTCTTATGAGTTTTGTGAGATTTTGTGGAGAAGGAGAGGAGGTTCTTGAAGTTTCACTTCAAGGAGGTAATATCCTTAAGCATAGTTCGTTTCTTAGCTGTTATGTTGTTTAATTGCTAGCTTAGTTGTTGGTTTTAAGTTTCTAGCTAGGTTATGCTTTAATCTTGGCAGTTTAGTAGTTTATCTTGATTTAGCATGTTTTGTATTGCATAGAGACATTATTTTGAGATAGGAGGTCCTAGGAATCCTTTTGGTAGCTTTAGAACCCGTTTGGGAGGATAGGAGGACGATTGAACCAAATGAGATTCTACCTAAAACTCTCTGAGCGGACATACGGCCACGAGACCGGAAGTACGAGCCTTCTGGGCAGACATACGGCCATGGACCCGAACATACGGTCAGAAGTGTTTCAGGGAACGCCACTTTGGCCAGTCATCCAATAGCCTCTGTTTTGATGTTCTAGGTTCGTTTTAGTTGGAGTAGAACTAATATAGGTTTTTTTCAGTATTCGAGGTTATGGAGCCTTAAGAGAATTTTATGGAGGAGCCTTACGACCCGGGTGAGTACAAACTCACATGAATGCTTGTTGTTACTTTTCCGCATTGCACATCTATTTTATATATATCAAACATGCATATTTTGCAACTCCATGAAATACATTTTGGAACTACTATGAATTCGCTTTTGTGAAAACGTGTGTTGATTAATAAGATAACAACGAGGCTTGTAAAACTATTCATGTAAAAGACTAATAAGATTAATTGCATCGTATGACATGGTACAATGGTACGTACAAGATAACGCCCATGGGCATACTATACAGGTTTACTTTATGGTCAAAAATATGTGTGTGTGAGCTTTGGATCCAATGGTTACGTGACCAAGGCATAGCCATTCCCTAATGGATGGTCACTATAGGATGGACATCATTAGTGGTGTGGGCCACTCGAGGTCAGACTCGGTCGTGCCACTAATGTTATGTACGGTAGCTTACAATATCCTGGGTACCAGTGTTGTACGACTAGTCCCTCAGGACATTGTTAACCCTGCTGAGAAGGGGCAATATCTCGGGTAGACCAAACAATTGAACTATTACTTCTACTCATAACTATAGCATATATTATATCTATATTGGATTCATGATAAACTGTCGTCTCATAATATTGCATGTGCTTTATAAATAATTGAGTTCACCATTTAATGACGAATACGTCATGTGCATTTATACTCACTAAGTCGTCAGACTTACCTTTATATTATTTCCCTTTTTTTCTCCATATCTACAACTATGTTGGTATAGATAATTTAGCAGAAGATGATTACCGCGAAGCATCCAGTTATTGTGGAGGATTCGATCCGGGAGATGCTTAAGGACTTATTGCAAGCTTAGGTGGGCACTCATGGTAACTAGTACTTTTGAGTTATGATGTGCACTTAGTTGCCATGATGTATGCTTGCATATTAAGGTATAACGTAAATCCTTTGTAACAATTATGTGTATAGTATGATTTCAGCTACCTTGATGTTCTTGGGTAAATGCTCTAGTTGTAATGATTAATCTTTATAGAATTTTAATACTTTTCGCCTCTTAGTATCCTCTCTTTTCGAGGAGTAAAGGTCTCTGAGTCTTGTTCGGAGTGGAATAAGGCTAGAAAACGAACGATGGAGTTAATTACCAGTTAATTAATTTCCGCGGCGTTACAAAGATTGAGGCGATGAAGCACCTCCCTCACCATTCGTGGCACAGGAAGTTTGAAGCATACAACAAGGATGGGGACTGTTAGACAGAACTCATCCCACCCTCTACTCCATTGGCTCCTTCATCAACGGACGACAACCTAAGACGAACACCTTCAGAGAGCTTGTACTGCTCCTTGTGATGATCCAGGGTCGACGCCTTGACATT
Source organism: Corylus avellana (assembly GCF_901000735.1). Classification (NCBI taxonomy): domain Eukaryota; kingdom Viridiplantae; phylum Streptophyta; class Magnoliopsida; order Fagales; family Betulaceae; genus Corylus; species Corylus avellana. The sequence goes on from NC_081544.1 coordinate 18,805,923, forward strand.
AGACCAGAGAGCAGTACCACTGAACTCTCTTTGTAGTTTGAACGAAGGGAAGATGTATGAAAGGATCTGGGAGAGGCTTGATGGCACAAAAGGTGAACAGTGAAAGGAAATGAAAGAGGAAAAAACCTTCTTTAAAGGATGTTTTGGAAGGATCTCTCGCACTTGGCGCTGCCACGTGTCAAGAAGGGAAATCTGACGCCCCTAGAAAACTCAACAGGCACACCTCAAAAGAAACGTTGGCAAAAAACTGTATTGTCTCTTCATGACCGCTAGGGAGAAACAAACCCGCAATCGACACGTGTTACCCTCGTTTAAATGAAGACGTGTGCCGTAGAGATGAAGGCCCACTATGAGTAAAAAAGCCCATGGCTCATTAAGCAACTGAAGTATAACGCCTGTAGAACCTGGCGGTCCCTGCCAATTCACCTCAAACCAAACGGTTCAGCACCAGATCGTGCAAGTACGACAATCAAGGGAGCCCAAATCAGGGCTCAACAAACCCAAAATGGGAATAACAAACCAAACTCCTGTCAAAAGGTGTCCAGGTGCATGGGGAAATGATCAGGTAAACTCCTCCATAGATTATCAAGGAATAATCTCTGTCAAACTGTTCCCAAAGATCAAGGGAATCGAGTATGAGTCCCACAAAGACTCTTACTCTCGGCTGCATCTATAAAATGAGCGGCCTACTACAACACAAGGGACGATGAATTCTATCTTAACTATTCTCATTTCTTCATTATTTCTCTATTAGCATTTTTTCTCATACTTTACAAGTTTTAACTTAGGCATCGGAGGTGGATCGGCCGCAACACCCTCCATTTCGCGGCCAAACATTACTGATCCATTTTTACTCTTAGCAGACTTTGAAGTTAAGTCGCTACCAGGGTTGACAACTGTCTCAACTCTTAAAAAATTATTTTTTTTCTTTTGAAAAAGAAAGGGAGTGGTTGCCAAAGAAGGGGGTTGGCGAACAATCCAACCCCAGAAGTGGCTAATGGTGGCTTGCGGCCAACCCCGGCCCATGGGGTGGCCGCATGCCACCCTTGGCCACCTTAGAGGTGGCTAGTGGTAAAATGTGGCAACCCCATGGTCTAGGGGTGGGTTTGCAAGCCACCCCAGAGGTTGCCTACAGTAATCTCTAGCCACCTCTAGCAGCCCTCCACCTTTTTCTTTTTCTTTTTTAATTACTTTTTTAAGTTTTTAAGTTTTTAGTTTTATATATTTTTTACTAAGAGTGATAGGTGTCATCATTTCATTTGTGTTGGAGTGGCACACTAACAAAATTTGTCAAGTGTTTTGACAGAATTTGACTCGAGGGACTAAGTTATTATTTTGGCCTACTCTGAGAACCCCTAAATTATTTTTTATACTGCATAGAGCGATTTATAATTTAGGCCAACCAAATAGACTAATTTTACTTTTATCCCTTCAAAATCTTTGTAAACTTGGGCATTCAATTAACAAATTAAAAATTGGGGTCTAAAAAGTAAAATTGAGAGAAGCACATTAGGGTTTTGGAATATTCGTTTATTTAAATAATCAGCTCCCAAAAGCAGTAAAATAAAAAAAGAAAGGAGGCCCGTTCTAACTAATCTCAGTATAAAATTATGTGAAGATTGTGTTTCGCTAATTCACAGTGTATCAAAAGCTATCACTTGAAAAGTTCCTTTCGTTTCCACGCAAACCAAGATATGTGGCGTCTACGGATAGGAGACGGATCTTCACGGCTAAAAAATTAAAACTTAAAAAAAAAAAAGAAAAAAAAAAAAAGAAAAAGGAAAGTATCTACATAGCTTAATTTTTAATTCTCTCACATGAATCAACATGGTGTACTTTTCATGCCCAAATGTCTTGCATATGTGAAAGGAGAAAATTATAGTTAACCCAAAACTAAATAAATAAAAAGATATAATTCAATCCCTCCAAATCTTCGATTCTTATTAATTAACTTTATAATTCAATTTCATTAATGTCTCCGAATCTGTTATAGAGTATTGATGAATAACTTTTGTCAAATAATTGATACCTTGAAAAGTACGATAAGAAAATCTTTAGTTATTCTTCTAATGATTTTTTCGTTGAGTTGTCATGTTTTCAATCAATTATATGGGTTTTATTCTTTCTTTCTCTTCGCACGAAAGACACAATCAATCATGTTTTCAATCAATTATATAGGGTTGTAGATGTGAACATTTTTCTGGCTTTCGGGTCGAGGAGGATGAGTTTTGGCTTGAAATTATTTGCCCTTAATGCCAAAAAATAAGAGTTATCTATGCATTAGTTTTAGTTTGTTTGGTGCAGATCTACTGTTTAATTTGAAAATTAGTCATAAGTTGGCGAATTTTGTATGAGTATAGAATATAAGACATTATCTTTAATGCTTGTAATCTCGTAGCTTCAGCTATAGACTATAGTTGCTTCAGAACTTTGCTCTGTATTGTTTGAGCTTTATTCTCGTTTATCAATGAATGAAATTGAACCATTTAAAAAAAAAAAAAAAAAGACACAATTATTGTACTTTTTCTTTTATTTCACCTCTTCATATATATATATATATATATATATATAAACCTTTTCTACGTGAGAATGATTATTTCCACGATGATTACTTATTTGATCTATTATTTCAAAAATAATCTAGAGTTTAACAAATTCTAATGAGAAAGTAATTTTTATAAATACTTTTGAATTTGTACAACTGATAAGTACGTTATTTATTTATTTTGATGAAAAGATCGCGAGCAAAAACTCCTACAAATAGAGCAAAAAGTTTCGAAACAAATCATATCCGAAGTTACGAAGTTATAGACGTCAAAGATACATACATTATAAATCTAACATTCAAGACCTATCAATGCCATCAACATCCGCTAACCCATGACTAGTCTTTAGTTTTAAGAGCAGATCTGCTCCAAACAGACTCAATTCAATACATAGATAGCTCTTATTCCTCAGCCCTGAGAGCAGAAAACCCCCATGCCGAAACTTATCATCCTCGACCCGATAGCCAAAATACCGTTTACATCCACAACCCAAGGGTCTAGACCAAAAGCGAATACCCCACAAATCATCAAGCGGGCATATCAAGAGAGATGATAGAGCCTTATTACAAGTAACAAAAATAGGAACAAAAGACCACAAGAAAACTTTAAAAAAATAAATAAATAAATAAAAAAGGCAGGAAAATGAACACAGGGAAAAATTGGAAAAGAAATACAAGGAAAAGAGACGAAAGCCAAAAAACCACAAAAACATAAAGCGACGCCGAAAGAAAACAAGCCTTAGAGCGAGGCTGTCGAAAAGCGAAGCAAGGAGGCGATGGACACGGACGTAGCCGGAGAGCCAGTGGGAAGAGCACGAGTCGACGTGGGTCTGACAGGGGACGATAGATCGGGCTTAGACCAACCCAATCCAAGAGCCAAGCCAAAACCGGAAAATGGCGGATCTGAGGGGCCGTAGGAGAGGGGCTAAAAACAAAAAATTGGACAAAGGAGGGAAAAGAGGCGGAAAGGAAGGGGAAAAAATACCGAACAAAGAGTTATGGAGCATCAGGTAAATAGTTTAGCTCATAACGTGAAGAGGGCGAGAGGAGGCAGCAAAGGATGAGGGGAGGAGAGGGAGATCAAAGGTTCTCCCCCTCCTCCTGTGCAGCACTCTCTGTTAGGGGAAGAAACCCTATGAAAAAATAAAAAATAAAATAAAAAATAAAAAGGTATTACAAATTTTACTGCAACTTTTTTTCAAACCTTTTTTTTTTGATAAGTACGTTATTGATTGACATTCAAATCCTTTAATATACATAATGGGTTAAATACACTTAAACCTCATAAAGCTATTAGCCACTTTCAAAAAAGTCTCACAAACTAATAGGTATTACACTTGGACCAAAAACTTTCCATTATACCCTTATGGCTTTATGTTCATCGCGTGAAATACAACCCGACATCTTTCTTAAAATGTGTAACACCCCAAGAACTAATTAATTTGTAATTATCTCTCACTATGCCTTCTGGTCGAATTCCACAAAGGAATAAGACTAAGGGATCAAGAGCCCAAGAGCTCACCGCAAAAGACTTTTAGAATGCATCAAAATAGCAATTACAATACCCATCATAATATAATAGGGTAAATATATTATAAATCTCTGAGTCAACGCACCAAAATTGAACTCACCCTAAACTTTTTTTTTTTTTTTTTCTAATTTTTACTCCCTCAGTCAATCGAAAAAGCAAATTAATCCCTACTGTTACATTTTTTCCCAAATGTTTAACGCCCGTCAGTCCCAACTAAATGTTTCGTTTTGCCACGTCAGCATATTAATTTTTTATTAATTTAATTTAAAAATTAAATCTAAAAAAAAAAATATTTGAAGGGGTGGCCGGGAAGCCACCCCCAAAGGGGTTAGGGGTGGCTTTCCGGCCACCCCTTCAATTTTAAGATCTAATTTTTTTTTTTTAAGATTTAATTTTGAGATCAAACCAATAAATGAACATTTGATTTTTTTTTTTTTTAAGATTTAATATGCTATGCTAACCTCTATTGTATGAGGATTAATGTACAAGTATGACAAAATAGCTCATTTGTTACGGTGCTTCATGTGCCAGTTTGTTACACTACTTCATGTGTTGATATATTACGGTACTTCGTGCACCGATAAGTTATGGATCACCTGCAAAAAGGGGTTTTGGTATGGTAAGATAACCTCCAACGTATGAGGGTTAATATACAAATATGATGATGTTATAGAGTGAGAATATGATGTGATGAGCGGTGGTTATGGTTGAAGTATAAATAGAATATGCATTATGATTTATATTTCAATGTTTTTATGCCTCAAAGTGAACTTATCATGAGTCATGCCTTGTTTTACAAAATTGCCATGGATCACCTGCAAAAAGGGGTTTTGGTATGGTAAGATAACCTCCAGCGTATGAGGGTTAATATACAAGTATGATGATGTTATAGAGTGAAAATATGATGTGATGAGCTGTGGTTATGGTTGAAATATAAATATAATATGCATTATGATTTATATTTCAATGTTTTTATGCCTCAAAGTGAACTTATCATGAGTCATGCCTTGTTTTACAAAATTGCCACTTGGCATTTACAATCAAGAGTTTTGAAAACATTTTGTGAAAAATATTTTAAAGGGCATGGTAACATGAGAAGTCACTTCGAGTCTTTCATAAAGGCTTACTTCATGGTTTACTTTTATATGATGTTTACTTACTAAGTCGTAAACTTTTGTAGTTACTACCCTTTCTACATGTCAAACATTTATCTATTTTCACAGTTTAACAAGCACTAGATCTAGTTAGAGCTTAGGGTTTTTCGTCAAGTGAGAGCCGCAGGCAGTTTATTGTATTTTCAGTATTTATGAACTTTAGTGATATATTTTGAGATCGTTAACTATTGTTATCGTTTATGAATTTTAGATTGTATTTTTTTTTTTGAAAGTTGTTTTTTAGGTATTAATTGTAGTTCAAATCATAATTTTTCGTAATTTGTTATTTTATTCATTATGATAGGTGTTATATGGTACTTTACTAGTTAATTACAAGTTGGTTAATTTGGGAAGACTGTCAATAACCCTCCAGGTTAATTATTCCAATTAATTAAATATGGAGGCGTTACATTATCAATCCTACAATGCCCACGATCATCATCATAACCATTTTACACTTCATTGCTTCTAAACTCGGCCAATGAGACAATGTACAACTCAACAATTGGTGTCCCTTTATGGACATCAACCATTTCCAACACATCATAGTTACATGAAATTAATCTTAAATCATTTTGAAGACTACTACTTGGCACAAAGTAATAAACAAGGTCCTTAACTTATATCCATATTTTTTTTTACGATACATTTAATCTCAAAAAATGATATTTTGTCTGGCTCATATGTCCCGTTATACACATCTACTTCACTCCCCACATATGTGCACATGAACCCCGTATTCATCTCATCCCCGTAATGCAACTCAAAGAGAAGCTCTTGATCAACCATCCTTAAAACAATTTTCCTTTTTGAAAAAAAATATATATATATTAACATGAATGTACATTGACCATATCAAAGGCAATATAAATCTAGTGTATTCGACATTAAATCTAGTGTACTCAACATTAACCTAAGACATCAGTACGGGACAACATTCAGATAAAAAAGTAAAAGTAGTGTTCCAGTGTTATATTAATGTACATTGACCTTAATTTAAGCATTATTCCAAAAGATAACAAAATGGTGACATTTGTAGGGTATTGCATCAAAAGAGTGTTCACAACGAAGTCTGTCAATAACCAATTCTTAAATGGGGAACACAATATTTCTACAAGATATAATTTAGATGAGACCAAATAAACACTATTTTGGACAAAGCTAAAGACAAAAAAATATAGCATCCGTGCGCACACGAAGCAAACAAAATAGAGATAAATTGAGAACATGAGACACACAAAACGACTACATTTTAGAAAGGGCTTTTGATGAAAATCATAAAGATAACATGTAACAACTAACTAAATAGCTTCTAATCATCACAATTTTCATGAAGAAAAAAAAAAAAAAACCCTTAATTTTAAGAATGTGTTTTTCTACTTGGTTTTGTGAAACATAGACGAAAAATCCTAAATTCTAGCATATACCTACCTTAAGTGTACAAAAACACTAAGAGCATGCTTGGGATTGTGTTTGAAAAAAATAGCTTTTAAGTCAAAAAGAGTTTTTTGGCAAAAATTTTATTTTTAAGCTTTTGTTAAAAGTGCGTTTTGATCATTTTTAGGCTTTTTTTATCCTTAAAAACGCTTAAAATTTTTTTTATGAAACAAATATTTTTTTTTTCAAATGAACTTTTTGAGTGTCAAACGTACTTTTAGGCTCCTCAACTAAATGGTTTTAGTATTGCTCGGTTGAACTCCAATACTTAGGTGAACCCTTCGCTTGCTGTTCATCAAATTCTAAAAAGGAACCTTTGGGAATGAGGGAGGGAGATTTGACTTCAGTCAATCTATTTTAAAAGATGCTTCATCTTTCATCGGGTAGGTAATTGCGAATGGCATGCATGTTCGCGGACATTTGCGTCCAATAATTACATATTTAAAGGTGATTTTGACTTTTTAGTCCATTATTTTTTATTATTATTATTTTTTATTACATGTTTACAGAAGATTCAAACTAGTGACATCTGCTTCATAAGACGTAGTTTCTAACTGATTGAACTATCTCTTAAAGATTCTAATCCATTAAAATAGTCCTTAGCACATGTGACAAATCGATGTTCATTTTATGTATTTCCTTCCAACCTAAATGGCCAAGCCTAACATAGTGGCTTATTTGTCACAAAATAATAATTTAATGTATTTAAGTGTCTACCTCTCAATTTATATGCTTTTTTTTATTTATTTTTTTTAAAATAGCCCGTACTCAATATTTAGAGAGTTATGCATGCCATTTAAAAAATAAAAATAAAAAATAAAAAAATAACAAAATGAGTGATGAAAGCTCAAAGCAGCACAAGTTTAGTAATGACGATGGAATAAGAAAGGGCGTTGATTTGGCCGCCTGCTTTTTGGACAGAGTGGTGGGAAGGATAAGATGGCGGCAGGGTCCCGCCACCGCAGCACTTTGTGCATATTGTGCATATTGTGGTGTTGGGTAGTTCGAGTGTTCACACACAAAATAGGATGTGGCGTACAAGTATTCATGTCCCACTAACGGCCTCTTATGTTTTGTTTCCTTTGAAGCAAAAGCAAAAGCAAAAGCAAAAGCTAAAGCTCAAACAACCTTCTCTTGCTTCTACTTCTTTCTCTGCACTTCTTTTTTATTATTATTCCCACATTCTTTTCCCCGCATGTTTTGGCCTAGATTGTCCTACAATCTTCCTATGCCAATTTATTATAATTTATATTAAAAAAATTGATTCGATCCTATGATTCCTAATCTGGAAACCTTGTGGTTCTTTTAGGTGGAGTACTCACTAAGCAATACTTTTACTTTTTATCTTATTGTTTTACTGTTTTTTGGCGGCCAATTCTGATTTCTAATATTTTATTGTTTAAATTACTAGTAAGAATTATCATCTTTTAGATTTTTTAGATAACTTTGAGTTTCTAAATTTTTAATTATTATTTTTCAAGTAAATAATTCAAATCTTTCACAAACATTTTATATTTTTCTTGATTCACTTAACCTCGTTTACTAATAAATGTTAAAAGTGTCAAAATCTGAAGTATTTAATTTAAAAGTATTGATTAGAATTCTGATATTTCTATTTAGAGTTATTTTTATAAGAAAAATAAAGAGAATTATTGTTCCATAAATAATTTTAGGACAGAAATTTCCTCCAAATCAGTTTGTAGAAAATATCCTCCAACCCATTTAAAATAGTGTCAAGTGTCTACAAATATTTAAAAGACACATTAAATTTAGTCTAAGTTAACAAATTGTTATTAATGATGTTAAGAATTTAATATGCGTTTTAAATGTTTATAAACACTTACACTATTTTAAATGGGTTGATAAATGTGTAACCTATTTAGATAAACGTATCGTGATGGGTTGACACGACACGACCCGTAAACACGTTTAATTTAAATGTTAATAGGTTCCAACATAACCCGACTAGACCCATGACACGTTTAAAGAAAACTCATTCATTTCTTAGAACAAATCTTTTATATATATATATATCGGGTCAAACGTGTCAACCTACAGGTTGACACGACCCGACACATTTATTAAATGTCATAAACGGGTGATCCGTTTATGACCCGAACCCATTTAACCTAAATCATAACTCTAAAATTACATGTCGTGTTCATGTCAAGTTTGTGGATCACGGGTTAAATTACTAGCCCTACCGAGTATGAATTACAAAAAAAAAAAAAAAAAAAGGAAAAAACTCTAAATTTTTTTCACATAACTGTATCATAAATTTGCATAGGAATTTGTTCTTAGAAAAAACAAAAAATAAATAAAAAATAAAAACAAAAACAAATTGCAACTGAATAAAGTTGTTGTTTAGCTAATGAATAAGACTACTACTCGAATTCAGATCCCATCAAATTCTTTAAAATTTGAGAATCACAAATTTTAAAATCTCATTCATATAAGACTTCATTGTTGCCAGCAACTTGTTTATTATCTAGGCAAGTGAATATATTTTTAGCATTTCAATTTCAAATTTTAAACCTATCCACCAAAACCTGTATATATGAGTTCCAAAAAAGTTATGTGAGTGAGAGAGAGGTCAAGAGAGAGAGGATGGAGCTACTGGACTCGCATCCTCCGCCACCGTTCTCTAGCTCTTCTCGGTTCATTTCCTCTTCGCCAATGTTGTTGACGCCTCAATGGAGCTCTCGGTGTTGGAGAAGGACTTCCATGCCTTGGTTGGTCTCAAGCGCGGATGTGCTGAACAGCGGGTTAAGTGCATGAGGATTGGGGACAAGCAGCTAGGGGTGGGAATCGGTTCGGTCGGTGTTGGTAGGGGCATTTTTGCCTACCGATTCGGTTAATTAACCGACTTCATACCGATAAGCAATAGTTTCAACTTTTTTGGATAACCGATTAATAGGTGATCGGTTAAGTCAGTTAATTGTCCGTTAGAATTTTTATGTTAAAATTTATTAACTTCTTTGTAACTATAGAACCAGTAAAACATATGCTTTATAAATGAAAAAAAAAAAAAAAAAGAAGTAAATTCATAGAACATGGACCAAAAAGACAACCACAAATCAGCTAGACAAAAAAATAAGAAAATCTACCGGATAAAATTCAAAATTCACTTAAAAAATCGGTTAAGTAGGTTAATTGTTTGTTAACCGAAAAAAAAAATTATATCGCCTATCGAACCGAACCGAACCGAATCAAACCAATATTGAAACAATATTTTTATTCCGCCTACTGACCGCTGGAAGTTGGTTATCGATTAGTGATGGTTTGATGGCAGTCGATAGGCGGTAAACAGTTAATCTGCCAACTCCTAATTTTAGTATTTAAGATGTATTCATACTTTGCCTTTCTTCTCCACCTCTTCAAAATGTATTTATCATGAATTATCTTTATACCGAGTAAAAAAAATTCAAAGTATGACAACACAAAATTCCAAATGTTTTGAACTTCCTGTAGTTACATGAAATTATATTATTGAAATGGTTGCAAACTAATTTATACTCTCAATTTCCATTGAAAAACCTAACAATATATTCATGCACTAACTGGCTATCATTGCAATGTTTTGTTATCGCTACTGATATATAATCATACTTATAATGAAAATTTTTAAATATCACAGGAGTATATATATTTGTAATGGCTACTTCAACAAAGGGGAATTCATCAATCCCAATGTAAGCAATTTTTTTCGAGCATTAAATTTAACCTCCAATTCCTTTATGTTGCTTTTGCTCTACCATCTATTCAAAATGTTAAAATTTGTTCACTATACTTAAAATTGATTTTAAGCAAGCTTTCAAGTTACCATTCAAGCTTTCACTGAGTTGAGTATTTTGCACTCCCAAAGTAAATTTGTATATATCATCCAACAAACCAACTAGCCCGACAATATACTTTTGAATCATTATGCTCCAATTTGGTCATATCTACTCCAATTTTTTTCTATTAGATTTGATCGCATTGACAACTATCAGCAAATCACCCTCCAATATAACATTATGGAGCCCTACATCATGACAAAACTTTGTTGCTCCGATAGCTTCAGCCACCATCGGTTCTGACATATAGTCATGTGTGTTACTCCTAGCTGCAATCACCTCGCCCCGATAATCTCTGGCAATACCCATACGCCTTGTGACAGAAGCTATAGCCACATCCCAGTTTATCATGTAATAACTTTGTGGCGGGCTATTCCATATTAAATACACATCATCTAACCTTTGACTTTCATTCCCACCTACTTTTTCATGTACAGTTTTATAAGTTCATAAAGAGGAAGCAGATTCTTTGATAAGGAGATTTGGATGGGCAAAAATATCTTCATAGACCACTGTATTTCTTCTAAGCCAAACAGTGTAATTGTTAAATTATCAGTTGTTTTAAAAATTTAAGTTTATAAGAAAAGAAAAGGTAAATTTAATCACTTAATCATTAAGACAACACTTTCCCTCACGTGTTGGCTCAAACTCCTTTAAGTGAGTCCCAACACGTGAAATATTTAATTTAAATTGAGTGAATTGACAGAGTTAAGGTTCGGTCTTAGGACCTTTGACTCTGATACTATGTTAAATCATTGGTAATTTAACATGATATCATAGCTAAAAGTCCTGAGACAGGACCTTGACTCCGTTAATTTTCTCCATTTAAATTAAATATTTCACGTGTTGAGCTTCACCTATTAAAAGGAAGTTTGAGCCCACACGTGAAGGAGAGTGTTAAAGTAATAATTAAATGATTAAATATATCTCTTCTTATAAGCTAAGCTTTTAAGTTAAATGGTAATTTAACAGTAATAACCACAAATAGTTCTATTTCCTCCACTGTATGTCATCTAGTGAACCTTGGAACCGTTTTCCTTGTGCCCCGCCATATTTTTTGCATCATAGAATTTAACTCTTTGCACATTTCCTTCGGTAATAGAAATATGCTCATTCTTGTATGTTAAATGTGATGGATGGATGAGATTTAAAAATATAAAATTATCAAATTTTAAATATTTTGAGGGGATTTAAAATCTTACTATTTACATTCATTTTATATAAGCTAATATAATATGTTTTAAGTGACTTTTTATGATAATTACTTAAAAAAAAAAAACATTTAAAACACATCACTTCTACCAAAATAAGATTAAAGTGTATAAAAATACCTGTGACCAATAATTGAATATCTCAGTCTTTTTTTATTTTTATTTTAAAAAAAAACCAATTAAGCATATCTCAGTCACTTTTAGTACATAACACGGTGTGAACACGTTTTAAAATAAATAAATTTATGTAATTTATCTTCTTCTTTTTTTTAAGTGAAACTTGGTTGTTGGGCAAATACAATGTTTCCGATACACGAATTAGGATTCGAGAATATTTAGTTAGTTATAATAGATGAGTATTTTTATCTCTTCAAAAAATAAAAAGATAAAAATATTTTTTTAAGTATAACTAACTCGATATTCTACTGTTCTTGTTTTAGCTTGGTGTCTTACTATTTTTTTTTAAAAAAAAAAAAAAAACTCATGAAAAAACTATATATATTTTTTTAAATAGAGACCCAGATTTTGAAGTAACACCAAACAGTGACATAGGTTAGCCGTGTTGGTCATTATTATTACTGTAAATATATACGCTAAACCAGATCTTCTATTAAAAGTCCAAAACGCTACTCGCTTTCTCTTCCAACTCTCTCTCTCTCAACCCATCCCTTTACTCTCTCTCCCTCTCTAGTTTCATATAGTTATGGCTTCCTTGTCTCCATCTTCGACTTATAATCAGCAAGGTATATATTCTGCTTTTATTATTTTATTTAATTTGATTGATATTCTGATTGATGAATTAAGTGCATAACATGATGATGATTGTGTTAATTAAATAAATATATGAACGCAGGAGCCGGCCAGGATCATATCATACCAACTGATCAAAACGTTCTGCAGAAACATGCTGCATTCTTTGATAGGAATCACGACGGCCTTATATATCCTTCCGAAACTTTTCGAGGTTCCCCCCACCCACAATACTTAATTCTTTCCATTTCTATATATATATATACAATTTTAATGGGGTTTTTGGGATTTTTGTTTGACAGGTTTTCGTGCAATTGGGTGTGGTTTTTTTCTCTCCACCTTCGCCGCCGTCTTCATCAACGTAGGCCTCAGCCGGAAAACCCGTCCTGTACCTTCCTCTCTCTCTCTCTCTCTTTATTTATTTATTTTTTATTTTTTACAAATAACCTTTTATTTTCATTTTCTGGAGTAAATTTTCTTCTAGTTTATCCCAAAATAAAAAATAAAAAATCTCCAACAAAACAAATTCCAGTAATCATGCCGCTGCGCCGTTGCTTAGGCAAGTCACCAAACTGTTGATCACTTGGGGACATGACTGTTTAGTTGTCGTATATAAACGGAAAATGCTTTGTCGTTTAACTCTTTATTTAAAACATTAAAAAAATAATATAATTTTTTCACGTCTCTCATAATTAAACATTGAAATTAATTTAAATTAAAAATACAGTGTTTCATTTTTATTGTATTTGATATTGTTATATGACGGGTTATATTAAAAAACTTAACCCGCTCAAATTAGCCCAATGACAATTTACCTTCTAAATTATCAGTTACAATAATGTACTCTTTCAACTACTATAACAATGATAATTTATCTCTCAATGCTAATAAAATGATAAAATTATCCTTATAAAATTTTAATAAGACAAAAATACTCTAAAAAATTTGAAAAAAAAAAGAAATTAGTATTTTTATTTTTATTTTAGTAATGATAATTTTGTTATTTTGTTAAAATTTGAAGTATATTGTTATTATTTTGATAGTTTGAGACTAAATTGTCATAATTGATAGTTTGAGAATAAATTATCCTTGAAGTGATAATTTAAAAAGGTGAGGTGGCCTTTACCCTAAAAATTATAAAAGAAAATTTTACACGACTCTCATTTTGTATATAGAGTTGTCATAACATCTAAAAATAGCAATCATAAAGTTGGGAGGACAGCACACGTTGACAAAGGTATTTCAAATTTCTTTAATAACTTCTTATTTGGAAGCGGGCCCCCTTGTCTTTTCACGCTTGCGGTTGCCCGAAAATATCTGTAAGATATTTTGTTTTCTTTTTTTCAAAAAGAAATCCGTCGAAACTGGTTTTGATGGATAAGAACAAAATCGGTGAGAAAATTGTGTCGGTTAAAACTCATTCCAACTTTATTCAAATCAATCAATTTTCTGGTCCCTTATCCTCTCCTCAAAACCATTTATCAAATCACACCGCATCCATCTACCAACCCTCTTACAGTGCAGATCTCATTAATACATATGTACATTAAAGGAAATGCAGAAAACTAGCAGGGAGAATGTTAGGCGTTCTTGTGCTGTGCGAAGTGAATATTATTTTTTTTTTAAATTGAGTGAGATAAATAAAAGTCTGGTTTATTTTTTGTTTTTTTTTTAAAATTAATTTCTACCTAGAATCAAGAAAATACTTAGCATTTGTAGTCCATTGGGTAGGAAAAATCATATTAAAGTCCTACTAAAACAAATTTATTTCATGTCCTATTATATAATTAATTAAGAGGAATGTTACGGTTTTTTTTTTATTGTTCTCTTAGTGTTTTTCTAGTCCTACGTAGATATTATTATTATTATTTTTTTGAGAGACAGGTTGCATAAACTTTTTTTTTCTATTTTTTAAAAAAATAATATTCATCTATAAACTCAGAAGAGCAATAGGAGAAACAAAAAAAAGGTAGTATTTCTCAATAATTAATAAGATGCTTGACCAGTTGCTTAGCTTTACAAGTTTTGAGTGCATGAATGATGAATTTGGAGGGTAAGTAGTAAAGCAATATCAGATCTGCAGGAAAGATGTGTGAAGGGTCTCTAAGAGAATAAAGCTTCAAAAGAAAAAAGAAAAGAAAAAGAGAAAAGAAAATAAAAGTGGGATTGTTCCAGGTAGGAAGGGTGTGCATGTGATTGCATAATTTTCTGCGTAAAGCTTCCTCATAATTAGCTTATTTTGGAGTGTTGCTTTGCATGTTGTCTTCTCTTGCCTTTCAAGATGAAATATCAATCAATTGTAGCGGAATATAAAATGCGATTGCCACCTTCTTTATGGAGAAAAACTTTTTGTACAAGTTATTATTTTTATATATGTTGTCAACCTGTAAGAAATCAAACTTGTCTGGTCAAATGGGTACACTGTAATCATTAGATTAACAAATGGAATAAATATATTTTACTCAACTCTAACTATTTTATATTATAATAGTAACACAAAAGAATCACGTAATAATAGAACGTATTGTTGTTTGTGTTTTTTTTATTAAAAAATATATATATTTGTTTAAAGTATTTAGGGGAAGCCCGTGTTTGCCACAGGACCTAAATCCGACCCAATTGAATATTCCATCTAGGGCTGCAAATTGAAAATATTCTAATAAAACATAGTTGGGTTGTAGGCAATCCAACCTATGAGAAGAAAATCGTTCTTATTATATTATTGTGGTAATAAACATAATAGAAATTTTAAATGAATTATCATGCATTTCAAAATTATTAATGTAAAGAAAGAAAATATTCTAATCCTTTGTTTCTCTATATGTCACAACATACTTTTGAAGTTTTAGTTGGCCGAAATTGAATAATATAATGATTCAACCTTAACATATGTATGGGTTTAATTAAGAGTATATAGGTGCAATAAACTTTTAAGTACTAATTAATGCACAATAGCTTTAATTAGTGCTATTTATTCTGCATTTTGATTGCCTATTTTTTTCAATTTTTTTTAATTATTTATTATGTTAATATCATTTTTGTTGTTGCTGTATTGATTGACCTGGCTTTCTTACGGTGCAGGGAAAATTTCCTTCTCTGCTCTTTCCAATTGAGGTGAAGAACATTCATAGAGGCAAACATGGGAGCGACTCTGGTGTCTATGACACTGAAGGAAGGTATATTATATGTTTATGCCTTTGCACTACCTTTCAAATTTTAGACTGCTTTGGGAATTTTGTGCCATTTTAAACAAAATCACAAAAAACATTATTTTAAAACTTAAGGGAAAATTACAGTTTACCCCTTTAAAGTTGACAACGTTTTTCAATTCGAACATTAAAGTTTCAATTTTTGCAATCCACTCCTACAAAGTTCAATTTTTTTTTTCAATTCGACCAATATTATCCCAAAATTCTCATATTGCCCCTGATTTTTACTCTTATTATTTTTTTTTTTTTATTAAAAAAAAAAAATTGGGGGAGCAAAAATGGCCAGATGGCCAAAGGGGTGGCCGTAGAATTTTTTTTTTAATAAAAAATAAAAAAATAAAAATTAGGGGCAATATGGGAAGTTTTAGATACAATTGGTCAAATTGCAAAAATTTGAAACTTTGGGAGGGGTGGATTGCAAAAATTAAAACTTTGGTGTTCGAATTGAAAAATACTGTTAATTTTAGGGGGGTAAACTGTAATTTTTCCAAAACTTAAATTGCGATTTTGAATGCAAGATTGTGATTTTACCAAATGTTTAATTACGGTTTTAAAACTTAAGTTGTCAAATCGCACGTTTTTAAAATCGTTATTTTTTAATTGCAATTTGTGAAACTGCAAAGTGCAAACCAAACAGACTCTTGGTATTGTGCTTTAGCAACTTGGCATGGGCTTTATGTTTTATAATAGGTGACTCCTTGATTCACCTTGGTTGACCATCTGAAATTTGTCTGGTATGGTGTTTCAATGGCAATAAAAAATAAGGAAAAGGTGATGGACATGCATAAAATTAATAAGGAAAAGGTGATGGACATGCATAAAATTAATATTTTTCTGTGTACTTGATTTTTTGTTCCTAGCCCCCAAAATGGAAGAAAAGGCCATTTTCATTTGTCTGACATTGATAATAATAATAATAATAATAATAATAATAATTTAAAAAAAAAAAAAAAAAAAAAAACTAGTTTCTATTTCGCTTTTCCTAGGGTTGATGATAAAGTAATTAATGAATGATGCAAACAATTTTAGAAGAATTAAGTTGCCAAAGAAAACACCCATATTTGTTATTCCATTTGGATAAATTAAATCAATATGAATCCTGATTAATTCTGATTGATCATACCGATTAGCATATATAATTCTGTCCTCCATGGGAGCTATCATCTAAATTGTTCTTGTGAATCAATCTTCTAGGTTTGTTCCTGGGAAGTTCCAGGAGCTTTTCGGCAAGCATGCTCTTACACATCCCAATTCTTTGACATCAAATGAACTGATGGGGATGCTGAAGGCTAACAGGGTTCCCAAGGACTACGTTGGATGGTACAACATATTTCTTTATCCCATTTGTTCAAGAGGGAAGAAATTGGAACATTTTTCGTTAAATAAAATGCAATATTTAACGTTGGAATTTATTGCAGGCTGGCTAGCTGGACAGAATGGAAGATCCTATATATTCTGTGCAAGGACAAGAATGGTTTGCTGCACAAAGACACAGTCAAAGCTGTTTATGATGGAAGCTTGTTTGAACACATGGAGAAGGAAAAATCATCGGCTAAGAAGAAAGTGTATTAATCTAACTATTATATATATATATGTATATAGATGAATTGTGGGAAACAATAAAGTTATATATATTGGGATGCTTTAATTTTTGATGTTTGATATGCAGTGTTGTGTAAATAAATGCATGCTGGTGTGGCCGTCTGATCTGGGGCCTGCTGCATGGATGGATGGTTCTGATTCAAGAACGTAGTTTAAATGTGTGATTGTTTCAAGTTAATGTTGAATGGAAAACTAGTTGGATTTGGTTACAATATTCTTCAATATTATGCAATAAAAATCAGCACAGATGGAAGAGAAAGTTGGGAAGATCTTCAGATTACAAGAGCAGGAGTTAAAATCTGTGGGGAGTTTGGTGTTAATTTGATGATGCAATGTTCTTAGTTATCATGTTCATAGGTCAGGTTTGGATGGAAGAAATTCTCAGTTGTATATGTGATGTTTTCTTAGAGCAGTCTGCTTTATCTTATTGTTTGTGAAATGGAAGTAACATATTTGTTTTAAAATAAAAAATAAAAAAATTATCATGTTCATAGATAATTCATCGTGCAATTGCATGTATATTTATTTATAGTATAAATATGCCATCACCGCAATGTTCTATTTCTACTTCCCAAGCAATCACAATTTTCAAATATGCTTTACTCTTAATAAAAAAAAAAAAAGTAATAATAATAATAATAATAATAATAATAATAAAAAGAAAACAAAAAATCAGGTAAGGCTTCCCTTTTTTTCCCCCTTTTTTTTTTCTTTTTTTTTTTCTTTTTTTTAGTTATTTTACAAATTGAAATTGAAGATCCAGGAATTAAATTGATGTTTATGTCAAATTGCAAATGTGATATTTGTTAATTTTTTAATTTTTTCTTTCCCTGTGCGTGAAGGTGAGTAACCTCTTAAACATGGACCATATTCAATTCACTCATTAATTTACACAATCTTCATTCATTAGAAGCTGTCGTCTTATAAGTGTAATAAAATGTTCTAGGAATTGAGGATACAAACAGAAATCAAGAGAGAACGAGACGCAGCAGGAGTTTTCTATCTAGCCCAGTCCTAGAGGAGAAGTATCAGTTTCTCATGATCTTTGGTGAGATTTGTGAGAGGATTTAATTCTTCAACGATTTGCAACAATGGCGGATGATCTATCGAACCTCTGAGCAAAGTTATCTTTGTCTGAGGGAGAGGATGCTGAGGTTGAGATTCAAGCAGTGGACGTGACAAAGGTGGTTAGGCGTGGACAATCATGTATCGTGGGAAAATTGATGTCGGAGAGAGTAGTGAGTAAGGAGACCATCAAAACTACGCTTAAGAGATGGTGGCGATTAACCGGGGCTATGAACTTCAATGTTTTAGGAGGGAATATATTTTTGATCGAATTTGAACATGCCAACGACAAGAAGAGAGTCTTAGAAGGAAGACCCTGGGTGTTTGAAGGAATCTTTTTCTGGTGGAAGATTTTGATGGCCAGTCTTCGCCCTCAGAAATCAGCTTTGACAAAGCCGCTTTCTGGGTGAGGATGATGAAGTTACCTTTGGCATGCATGAGCAGAGAAGTCAGTTTTAAAATCGGAGCCTCGGTTGGGCTTGTTGAGGAAGTCGATACTGATGGAGATGGGATTGGATGGGGGGAATTCATACGAGTGAAGATTATGATTGATTTGTATAAACCTCTTCCCCGGGGACGGATGATGAAATATGAAGGGAAATCACACTTGATTGGTTTCCAATATGAACGTTTACCAAAATTCTACTTTCATTGTGGTGTAATCTGTCATGGGCCAGAAGGGTGTCTGAAGACGAAAACAATGAAAAATCAGGAGGATTTTACCCAATTCGGACCATGGATGAGAGCGCAATCTCCAACCAGGAGCGGCGACCGAAATCTGGACCGGTATGCAGGCAAATATCCGCAGCAGGAGGAAGAAGAAAGACCAAGAAGGGTGGACCAGGTAGGACGCAGAAGTCGGGGCCGGAAACGGGGAGTGGAGGAGTCCGGCGAGGGCGATGATGATGGCAAGCTAAATCAGGAAAGTCATAAATTAAATTCCACAGAAGATGCAAGACATTATGCTGACGGGAATTTGGGGAGAAATGAAGGGACTTTCCTTAGTAAAAGTCATACAGGTATGGAAGGAATTAAAGTGGGAGTTATGAAAGAACATTTTGAATTTCAATCCACCAGAACACCGGCGCATGGAAACTTATCTTTGAAAGGAAAAAATCAAGAAGCTGTAAAGGGACACATGCTGGCAGATTTACCCTCGTATAGTAACAGACGCTTGACAGCTAAGGGTACGTGGCAGGAAAGGGATGACATGCAAAACAAAAATCAATCACAACAGGCCATGGGCTTTGAAACATTTCCTTTGGCGAGCCTGTCATGAAATTTTACCTACAAAAGCAAATCTCTGATCCAGGAAAGTGAATATGGACTCTTGCTGCCCAGTCTGTGAAAGAGCGGATGAGACAACGTGTCATGTGCTATGGCAATGCCCTGGGGCCAGGGACGTCTAGAGTGCTGGGTGTATGAAATTCCAGAAAAGTTGTCTTGAAGGGCCGTCTTTTATTCAGGTGGTGGAGGGAATGTTGAAGAGTTGCGACTAGACGGAATTTGCTCAGTTTGCAAACATTGCTCGTCGTATTTGGCTTAGGCGAAATGAGTTGGTTCACGGTGGTGACTTTCTACATCCCAACATTATAATCCAGCAAGCCACCTAGGTAGTGAATCTGTTTCACCTGGTGTGGGATGAGGTGGTATTGCAGGATTTTGTTCCTGATGCTCCTACCCAATGCAGCTGGAAAAATCCTCCTATCGGGTGGTTTAAGGCCAACTGGGACGCTGGAGTCAATCAACATTCAGGCCGTGTGGGTCTCGGGGTTGTTATTAGGGATCATCAAGGCAAAATGTGGGCGGCACAGAGCATGACTCGATTGGGTTTTTTGGACCCAACATCAGCAGAAACTATGGCAGCCACTACGGCGGTTCGGCTGTGTACTGAGATGGGGATTAAGCAGGTCCTACTGAAGGGAGATGCGAAGGTGGTCGTGGATGCTGTGAATTCTCTGCTTCCCGACGAGAGTGCAAAGGGACACCTCACGGAAGACTTGTGTATAGCTCTACGTTCCTTTTCGTCGTGGGAGCCGAGGTACGTTTGGAGGGAAGGTAATAAAGTGGCTCATATACTTGCAATTTTGGCTTTGCAAAATGAGATGGACAGGGTGTGGATTTATGACCCCCCGAATTGTATACGTGAGACTTCGCATGCAGAGGTTTTAGCCCTACAGCGTATGATTTGAATTCAATGAAAAAGCGATTTCTTCAAAAAAGAAGCTGTCGTCCTTCGGATATGACCACTTGTTCATTCAGAATAGATGATTGTATCTCAGCAATAATGGAATAAGTTCATCTTCATTTTAGGTAAATGGAAAAAAAAAAAATCATTTTATCATTCATATTAAATTGAGTAATGTTCCATACTTGTTGGGAGATAAAGCGGTTATAGAGTTTTTACCCATAGTACATTAATATACATATTTAAACATCACTTTAACCTCAGGCTTTGATTATCTTTTTTTGGACGGTGATGCTCTTCTTGTGATTTTGGCTATCAATACTGTAGTGACATAAATAATTAACTAAGCTTAGATAGCTTAGTTAGAGGGTTAATTTAGACTTTGAGTCACTAGGAACAGTTGGAAGAGCATTTTGAAAATTTCAGACTTTCTGATCGGACGTACGCAGGGGGACCACAATATGTACACTCCTGTCTTTAAGTGAAAACGTATGCTAGGTGACCACCGGAAGTACGTGTTGTGCCTAAATACTACCTAAATTAATAGATAATATTTAGTACGTTTTAACTCGCAAGTGCACAAGATCAAAACAATAGTATAGTTCAGCAAGTACGAGATCATTCCCACGAGAATTGGTAAATTATGTTTAAAAGTAAATTCCTATTTAATTAAAAGATAAAATTCAATTGTCACGATTGAATTTAATAGAAATAAATAAAATAAAAGATAAACAAAAACTAAAAAGGATTAGGGTTTTGATATCCACCACTAATTATATTCAGCTAATATAACAATATGCCAATGCTTTGATCATGTTATGCATATCTAATATTTATCAACCTAAGGGCATGGGTGTCTACTCCTTAAGCTATTGATTTCCCAAAGCAACGAATTAGGCATGGGTGTCTACTCTAATTCTTTTCTTTCTTAAATGATTTAGCATGGGTGTCTACTAAGTTGTTCTTTAAGAAAGCAAAAAACTGTGGAAATCGACAAACACATGAGGCCTAGGCCATGGGTGTCTACTCCCAGTTCCCCATGTTGATTAACCCAAGAATCGCGGTGAGGATTACTTTTGTTACTTATGTTAAACCCAGGACTCGGTCATCCAAATTGATTTAACTAACTAGTCCATACCACATGCATATGTTGGCCAGACAGACACATATGAGGAATTCATGAAAGCAGATGTTAATCAAGTTAAATAGTACAACAAGATCATCACAAGGCGCTCATATTGAAATATTAATTACCCAAACTCCTTTTGATGTAGCCTTCAATTCCGTTCCAGAGCTTATGCCTCTTATCTCCACACTATTCTTAGAGGCTAAGAGGTCTATGTATAAGCTTTAGAAGTCCTTGTTACACAAGTGAACCTAAGAAATTCGTAGGGTTTTAATCCTATTACAAGTTGGAGTTGGAAAACCCAAATATGGAAGGCATAGGGGTCTTGGCCGCAGCTGATGTGGCACTTGCGCGCAGGTGTGATCAATCGCAACCCGCGTGCGCTCGATCGCACGTCTGTGATCGATATTCTTCTGTGCAGCGCTCGATCGCTCCTGGCTGCTTCAAGCTTTGTCTCCTCTGGTAGTGCGCTCAATCACAGGGAACCTGTGATCGATCGCAATGGCAGGATCTCCAATTTTTTCCAAATTCTCTCTTTAAGCCCAAATCTTTCAGATTTACTTCATTTTCTTCCAAAAGCCTTAAAAAGCATAGAAAATACAAAAAGGAAGTAAAATAACATGAATTAACTAAAACTAAATGATTAAACATGTAAGTTAAGGACTAAAAATATGAATATTTTAGCACTTAACAGTACGCTGACAATTGTACGCTGTACTCTGCAAATAGTACGTGGACGTACGCCCCAATAGTACTAGACGTACTCTACTTTTGGTTTAAGCCTTGAATAATACCTAGATGTACGATACAGCTTTTGGACTGCTGGATAAATAGTACCGGATGTTCGTTACTTTTTAAAATAGTTGGTAGCGCCCTCTGCTTTTTCTCACCTATAAATACCCACTTACCTTCGACCTCTCACACCCATTTTTGCCCCCAGGCTCCTAGAAATCTCTAAGAGTGCGTTTGTGAGTTTTGTGAGTCTTGGAGAAGGAGAGGTGATTCTTGGAGGTTTTTAGCTTCAAGGAGGTAATCTTCTAAGCGTAGCTTGTTCGTTAGTCGTTATGATGTTTAAGTGTTTTTCATAGTTAGCTTAGTTGGTAGTTTGTAGCTTCTAGTTATATTGTTGCCCTTAATCTTGGTTTAAGCATGAGTTTGCGTTTAATTCTTGTTGGGCTTATTTCCTTTTGCATGGAGGTGTTGTTCTGAGATAGGAGGTCCTAGGAATCCTTTTAGTATCTTTAGAACGCGTTTGGGAGGATAGGAGGACGGTTAAACCAAATGAGGTTCTACCTCAACCTTCTGGGCGGACGTATGGCCACGAGACCAAACGTACAAGCCTTCAGGACGGACGTACGGCCACGAAAAGAAAAATCGAAAAGAAGATCATTGGCAACATCTAATAATCTCACTCCAAAGTTGATAAGTGAAGTTGTTGGGGAGGATGCATTGCATGATAACAATGGAGTTGTTGAGAGACCAATAGGCAGGAAAGCCGAAAAGGTAAAAAGAAAGAGAATTGAGCGTCCCTCCAAAGATGTTGTGGTATTCATGAAGAAGAAAACAAAAATCCTCGAGGAAACGCGTGTTCAAGGAGAAGAGTTTATTAACTTGGAAAGGGAAAAGCTTCGCTTTGATCAGTTGGACCAGGAAGGTAGACATAATATTGAGGAGGAGAAATTGAATATAGAAAGGAAAAATTTTCAATTACAACAACTGGATTGGGAAGACAAAATATTCAAATGGGAGGAAGAAATAATGTCGATTGATACAAATGGCATGTCTCTAGTACAGCAAAAATATTGGAATCAACGCCAATTGAAAATCCTTGAGAAGTGAGAATCAAGCAGCTAGTCACCATTTTTTGGAAAAGCTTTGCTTGTAACTTTATTTTGGTAGTAGCTTCTTTATGCCTTTACTCATGTTTTGGTAGTCACCATTTGTAACCAGTCTGAATGCAAATTGTGAAAGATTGGTTGTCACCATGTTTTGGTAATGACAAATTTAGTGCAAACTGTAACAGATTGGTAGTCACCATGTTTTGTGGGACAAATTTAGTGCAGATTGTGAAAGATTGGTAGTCACCACGTTTTGGTAGTGACAAATTTAGAATAGATTGTAAAAGATTGATAATTTAGATTTTGAAAGATTGTGAAAGACCATGTCTATGCTTACGAACCATGTCTATGCTTACAGATTGTAAGTAAATTGCTGATTTTTGGGAAGTTACAGACCATGTCTATGCTTGCTACCAAATTGCTTTTTATCTTAAATGTAAAGTACTTTGTGCTTTATGATCTTGTAAAACTTGTGATTCTTAATAAATACAATTGCCAACACTAGTATATGTGGTTAATGCAGATCACAAATACTTAAAAAAATGCATGTTAAATAATGGAATTTCAATCTATAATAAAGAGTAACTTAATATAAATAATACATGTTAAATTAATCATCAATTTGAAAGTTCCTACGATTGGCCATGTAGTTGCCATAAGTGCTCGAGAAGGTCTTATTGGAGTTGAGAATGAGTTTCTTGATCTTTAATGCGAATGTGGTTTTGAATGAACTCTCTAAAATTATATGCTTGACCACGTGACAGTGGTTCTGGAGGATTTTTATCTCTTTGTTCATAATCGAACTCTAGCATGTCTTGCTCATCTCACTCATTTTCAACAATCATGTTATGGAGAATTATGCATGTTGTCATAATCTTAGAGCTCAAGGAGTTTAAACATTCGTGCAGGTTGACACACCATCACTAATCGTGCTTGCAATACTCCAAATGCACGTTCTACGTCCTTCCTTGTCGACTCTTGTACTGCAGCAAAATGTTTGTTCTTGGCTCCTTGTGGAGCTGAGATTGTTTTTACAAATGTTGTCCACTTTGGATATATACCATCACCAAGGTAGTATCACATTGTGTAATCATGACCATTAATTGAGTAATTGACTCGAGAAGCACACCCTTGAGTGAGGTCATAAAATAAAAATTATCTTTCCAGCACATTTATATCATTATGAGATCCAGGTAACCCAAACAATGCATGCCATATCCAAAGATCATTTGATGCAACTACTTCCAAAGTAATGGTTGGTTCACGAATATGACCAAAATATATACCTTTCCATCCCACTGGGCAATTCTTCCATTTTCAGTGGATGCAATCAATGCTCCCCAACATCCCTGGAAAACCACGACTTTGACCAACCACTAGCAATCTCGCAATGTAGTGATTTGTTGGTGACCTCAAGTACTCATCATAGAAAATATAAACCACAGCTTTAACAAATAGTTTTAGGCTCATCATTACGGTCTCCAATCTGCAGATATTCGTCCACAAAATCACTTGTTATTCCATATGCTAGCATCATGAGTGCAGCAGTAATCTTTTGAAGAGAACTTGAACCAAGTCTTCTATCATTATCTCTTCTTTGGACAAAATATGGCTCATGAACTTCAACAGTGGATAGAATATGGCGAAAAAGAGGAAGCCTCATTCGATACCTCCTTCGAAACATTTTTGGGGTATGTACTAGTGATTCAGCAAAATAGTTGAGAAAAAGCCCTTCATTGGTGTGCTAATATACATCCGATGCTGGTCGCACGACAATGTAGTGACGATTTTTCTTCCATAGCACCAATTATCTCTAAATCATCATTAGGGTAATCAAGAAGCATTTTGCGAATCAAAGAACGACCATTGAAAAAATTGCGAGCCATAAGTGAAAAAAGTAGAGGCTGAATGGAAAAGTAAGAGGAATGAAAATTGGAGGATAAATTGTCTTATTTATAATGAAATCATATAACAGTCGGCAGATTTGAAAAATGTTACCATTTAGATAAATGGTCATTGAATGAATCTTAAGTGTATCATTGAATGAATCTTGATTGCAGCATGTTAACGGTCATCCTGAGTGCAACATTTTAATGAATCTTGAGTGCAGCATGTTAACAGTCATACTAGAGTACAACATTTTTTTGTTTTTTTTGAATGAATTATCTCTTCATTGATATAACAATCAAATATGGCAAAATGCTCCGTACAATGCCAAAGATACAATTTGAAATCTTCACAACTCAAACATTATCTATGACATACATAATAACCTTTCGGGCTATTGCAAAGAATATCTACGAAAAGTCTCCATCCTAATCAGTTTCAAATCTACAGTAAATTCCAACAAATCACGTCTCTATCCACTACAAGGTCATTGATTCCCTGTCTTTTTTATCTCTGCTAATAGTACTTTTATCAATCGCAATCCCCTTTGCTGCCTCTACCATAGTAACAATTCTTCTTTATTCCTGATAACTCATCCGTCATCGGTATATAGTTTGCTCCCAGAAAATGAACTATAAAAAAACAAAAGACTGACCAGAAACCAATTCCGTTATTCTTAAGGATTCGTGAAGACAAAACCTAAGAAAATGAATAAAACTTCACCCCATAGATTGCTACTAAAAGCAAATCTAGACAAAATATATTCTTATTTAAACACAATGAAAATACAATAACAAAAACCCAACACACCCTCACGCGTTCCACGTGCTACTGCCGGCTAGCCACATGCCGCTGGAATGCACCCCCGAGGACCATTAACACATGCGCCTTGGTCGATCTACAGTGGAGGCAGGAAAAATGAGTGAGAAGGGGTAAGGTGAAAAGGGGCGGGGAGGAGGGAGTCGTAACTCCCTCCCCCCACTTTGCTATACTCTCTCTACGTTGGTGCAGCATTTTAATGGTCTATTGAATGTGTTAGCTTTTAGGTTGGCCTAATTCAATGACTTGTTTTGTAATGTCTTTATTGTTGTTGTCCTTCTTTGTGTATTTAAAACTTTGAAAAATAAATTTTAGGCTCTCAGAGGCTGATTGAAGAAGTCACTGTTTTCCCGTCAGAAGCCCCGTCAGGATGAGACATGTAATGGGGAGTTACTGTTTTCTTGTCAAGAGTTGGGTCAAGACAAAACATGTAACAGGGATTACAGTTTTCTTGTCAGAATGAGGATGTGACAGGAGTGAAGCTGAAGCTACTGTTTTCTCATCAGGAACCTCGTCAGAATGGGACATGTAACGACACCATAGCTAAAGCTATTGTTTTCTCGTCAAGAACTTCGGCAAGACGGGACATGTAACGGGACCAATGTTGAAGATACTGTTTTCTCGTCAAAGGCTAAGTTAAGACGAGACAAGTGACGGAGATGAGACATTTGTTCTTCACGTTAAGATAGGATTGCTTTCTTGTTAGGACGTGGGTTGTTTCAGATCTATGAATATGGCCTTCACGTCGTAACAAGAAAGTGTGCCATTAAGATGTGGCGACGGAAATGTCTTCATATTTAAAGTTTTTGCTGCTCTGTTTTCTGCGGATTTGGACATTTTTCTCTATGATAGAAGTCTCGATTTTTCTGTACAAGTGTTGGGTATCGGGAGATTGATTCAAGAGAGGACGTGATATAGCCTTGAGCTATTCTCTGCTCTTGATTGTTGGCGTGTTGCTGTGATTCGTTTGATAACAAGAAGATTGTGGGTTTGGTGAGCTTGAAGAATGAAGTATACCGAAGGGTCAGTGAGGAAACGCACTCTGTGAAGATGGTCAGGATGAAGACAAGCTGGAAAGATTGTTGTTCTTATTAAGTCTAGAGGTTGGATCCGGCTTATATGCAATAGTGAAAACTACCATATAGATGCTGTTAGTCTAAAACGACACAGTTTTAGACTAACAACATAAGTTAGTCTCTCTTACTGTGTCGTTTTCAGCTCAATAAAAGTAAAGCTCGCTTTAGACTCACTGTCACTCACAAGTCCATCTCTTTCCCTCTCTCTCTTAAGACACCCATGTCTCTCTTCAGAGACCTCTGAGCTTTCTTTTTCCTTCTTCTCACACAAACTCTGTAGCTCTAAATGAGGTGCGTTGGACCATCTTCTTCTTTCTAGGTTTTCTTATCATCTTTCTTTTATATGGGTTTGATCTGCTGTAAATGTTTGTGTATCTGTCCATGTGGGTGTCTGTGTGTGGTCTTGTTTGATGGAATATGAGGTACATTGAGCTAAAAGGTTCTTCAATCCTTTGGAACAAAAAAATTTGAAAAATTTTGTGTCGGGTGATGAAGCCTTTTCTCTACTTTTTGAGCTGTTTTACATAGCCATTAATCTTACCCATATCGAGAATACCCCTTTGGATCTGAAAATGGAGGGCTTTTCTATGGCCAAAAGTCATGGAGATGGGTCAAGACTCAAGAAGGTCAATGCCTCTGAAGAAAGACATGGGTGTGTCTTAAGAGAGAGGGAAAGAGACGGACTTGTGAGTCTAAAGCGAGCCTTACTTTTGTTGAGCTGAAAACGACACAGTAAGAGAGACTAACTTATGTTGTTAGTCTAAAACTATGTCGTTTTAGACTAACAGCATCTATGCCGTAGTTTTCACTACCGCATAGAAGCCGAATCCCTATAGGTCCTTAAGGTTGTGAGTATCGTTTAGTCTCTAACTCTTAATCTTCATATAGTAATTTTTCAGGTTTGATTACCTTATAGTGGTTTTTACCTTTGAGATGCTCAAAGGGTTTTCCATTTCGTAAACGAATATTGTATTATGTTTGTGATGCTGTTTATATTCCGCTATGCTTGTTTTAATTTGATAATTGCTTAGTTCGTTGTTTTGATTATTTGACAATTAGAGGTAAAACACCATTCAAGTAGATCTATCAGAATACTTGTTGAGTTGAATTAAACCCAACGACACGTATTCTAATGCCTATCAGATATATCATATTAAAGGCATTTATTAAAGGCATTATTGACCGGTCAATAATGCCTTTAATATGGTGCCTTTAATAAATGCATCATTTAAGAACCTTTATTGTTAATAACTAGCTATTTGAAAGCTTTATTTTAGAACAAGGATTTGGCTTCTTTGCTGTAATGGTAGTTTGCTTGGATGGCCCAGATTTGCTAGAGGGTTTTTAACCCAAAAATAAACGGTGCACTCCAAACAGCAAGACCAAAATAAATATTCGTTTATTTTCTTCCGTCAAACCCTCCAAAACAAACCTCACTTTTTTTTTTCCTCTAGATTTTCAACTCACACTACTTTTCTTCACCATAGCCCACACCACAAATGTGAATGCTCCAATAGAGCCACTTAAAAGCTTGCAAAGCTATCACTGGTTTATATAGAAGAAGCCCCTCAATATGTCATTGATATTGTAATGGTTGAACGATGTTGTTAAGTTTTTACCTCTAATGAAATACGTGAATGATTTAAAATAAAAATAAAAAATAACAATAATAATCTCCAGTTGAAGAACCCTCTTCTTTCTTTCTTTTTTTTTTTTTTTTTTTTCGTTTCCGCGGAAGTGCTTGGAGAGAGATGAGAATGAGTGGTTTTCTGGTTGTTTGGGCAGGTTGGGCCAGGACTGGGTAACGTGCTAAATAATCCAAGCCCAACTCATTTTAATTTTTATGGGCACCCGACAAAAAAGGATCCAATGATTTATTCAAAGTCGACTGCATTGATAGTGTAAAAGATACTTTTGGGCCAAGCAATTCTCTCACATTCTTACTGAATTTGGGAGTTAGTTTTTCACCCGAGCCAAAGCTTTCCATTTTTGTTTTTTTGTCTGATTGAGAATAATAATAATATAATATTAGTTTTTTTTTTTCTGAGCAGAAATAATATCACTGTCAATTGTATTATAGATTATTCCAAGTGAACTTGAAAGTTTCATTTTCGTCCATTTACGTTTTCATTCAATAATTTCATATCATTACTCTTAAATCTTGTCAATAGTTTTGCTTGTATTAAATGCAATCTCTTTGAAAGTGAGATTAAAGAGCTCTTCTCTTACATCTCTTCAAGAGATATCAATTTGTCAAGTCTTATGTGAGAAATGAATTGCCACTACATGACCGGCCGTGGGGAGAAAATATTCTTTCCATGTGCCTGGGCACCCTAACCCACACCCACATGCTTTTTAGCATGGGCTTGGGCTTTATCTTTAAGCCCAATACTCCTTTGATAGAACTTAAACGTGTAGAATTAAATCCATTGAGCCCAAAGCTCACACTCAAGCCTTTAAAAATTAAAGCCCTGAATCCAACGCTCTTTTAATTCTTTAATCTTATAAGAATTAAATCTTGAGCCCATAGCTCTATTTAATTCCCAAAGCCCAATTCTCTCTAATTAACCACTTAGATTATAAATTAATTTTTCCCATGTTTTATTAAAATAAAACAGCCCAATAAAATAAATATATAATTGGGGTCTAATATAATTTCTAGTCAATTTACATAAGCTCAAAGAGAGACCCAAAGGAAGAAAAAAAAAAAAAAGTATAATTAGCTCCAATAGGCATGTGACTATGTCTACCTCGACCATGTCACACAACTCTATTTAATCACAATTAATTCCAATAAATAAATGTATTGCACTCTAATAAGTATTTTTGATTTAATCAATCAATCCTCATGATATACTTATTTATTGCATATTACCCCTCTATAGAATCATTCCGTAGTCGAACCAAAATCTATGTACCGTCACTTTGTTCACTATTTCTTTCATTGAGTAATTGATTTAAATTTATGATTATCCATATTTGTGAGAATTCATATCACCTTGTACATATATAAGTTTCATTATATTCAATAAAATACTTAAATATGAGCTTTAGGATAATATTTCTCACTAAATCTAAAACAAAAGGAATATTATTCCCTATCGCTAACAAAAGATTTGGATTTTTGTTGAAGCGAGTGTTCCCACCATGCTAATGCGATTACCCAAAATATCAAGATTTTTTTACTGCAAAGAGATTTCTCTTTGATACATCAAAGTAATTTACACTTCACATCTGAGTTCACAAACTCCTCATGATTTAGAGTAAATATTATAAGTCGTCATGCACGTAAATCATTCTTTATGATAACATTTATAAATGAATAATGATTTACGTGGTCCATTCAATGTGTGACATTATCTTGCTCCTACACTAATATATCAACCCGAAACCCACATGCTTCTCCTAACCAAGATAAGTCGTTAAGGTTGACATGTTATAGTATAGATGGAGTTTCCAGTTCCATTTACAACTAAGAACAATAATTTTATACGTTGCAAGGACCTTTTGACTCTGATCTTCTGTGTGATAATTCCCTTATTCATATTATAGTTCGAATACAATGCATTTTAAGGATCTCACATGTATATAATCGGATCATACAAGATCACACATATATATATCATATAAGAATATAAATGTATATGCCCATTGTTTAATAATAATAATAATAAGAGAATAAACAATATTTTATCTTTTATAATCAAAACATCATGCAATTAATTAGAGTTTTGGACACTAGTTCTAAGAATTCTTCCTTTCCTTTTCTTTCTTTTTTTTTTTTTTGGTTATTTTTCAAATTGAAATTGAAGATGCTGGAATTAAATTTATGTTTATGTCAAATTGCTAATGTGATATTTGTTATTTTTTTTCAATTTTTAATTTCCAGTTTCCCTGCAGAGTAACCTCTTGAAGACCATATTCAAATGACTCATTAATTTACACCATCTTATTGATTAGAAGCTATCGTCCTCCGGATAGGAATGGGATCCTCTCCATTTCAAATGAAATGGAAATGTGCCAGTTTGTTAAAATTTGAGGGCAAAATTGTAATTTCAGTTTTGATGGACAATTTTGCCCCTCAAAAGTAACCAATCGGTTCCTCTCCATTTCATTTAAAATGGAAAGGATCTGTTTACCCTTGTACATTCAGAGTTGATGATTCTGTTTGCCCCTGTACATTCAGAGTTGATGATTGTATCCTAGCAATAATGGAATAAGTTCGGCTCCATTTTACATAAAACGGAAAAAATTCAATTTATAATTCATATTAAATTGAGTAATGCTACATATTATAACTTTATTTTATCTTCATCATATTAAAGCTAATGTGACTGTGTTTATCACTCTTAAAATTATTATTATTATTATTATTTAATAAGGGTTGATGGGCACGGTTACTTTAGTCCAATAAGATAGAGTGTAATATGTAGCGTTACTCTATTAAGTTTCACATATTTATTGATGTATATATTGTCACATAGTAAATATATTGTCATGTCATTTAAAAATTTTAAATAACATGGAGAGAATCTATTTCATGGTCCATGCTAGATCTTACAAATCTGATGATATATATTGACATGTCATTTAAAATTTTTAAATGATGTTACACCTTTCTTTCTTTTTTTTTGAACAAACTAGTTATTTTCATTGATATAAAATCAATTTTGAGCAAAATGCTCCATCATACAATACCAAATATACAAGCTGCCCCCAACACTATTTATGACATACCCAATAACCTATAGGGTAGAGGCTATTACAAAACAACACCTTATAAATGTCATCATCACAATCAGTATATAGATCTGCTGCATAAATTGACGAACTACGTCTCTAGTCGCTGTCTCTTTCATCAATGACAAATCTTCTATAAACTTTATAACTTCTTCATCATCAGTCAATAGTTTGCTCGCAGAAAATAATCAAAAGAAAACAAAAGACGTACCAGAAACCATTTCATTATTCTTAAGCAAAACCTAAGAAAATAACAAATCAAAGACTTATTGTAGCAAGAGCAACAACAGACTTGTCTTATTCAGAAGCAAAAAAGAAAATACAGAATTAAAAAAAAAAAAAAAAAAAATGTAAAAAACACCCCATTCCCTATGACAATGTTTGCTGACACGCCAGCGCGTGGCTGGCAGAATGATGCATGAAGGCTGGCAGCTAGAAGTAGGGGTGGCTAGCAAGCATGGTGAGAAGTAATGTGGATTGACAGGACTAATGGAGAAAGCTAGATCTGACTGTAAAGAAAATAGATCTAGAGACCCCATCAGATCCAGTGAGATGGCAGTACACAGAATGTGACAGGCCGTTAGAGAGTTTGGACGGCAGATCTAAGCGAAAGAGGAAATAAGAGAGGGGAAGAGAAAGGAAGATGGGGCGGGGGGGGCTATGATGATTCAGTTTTGCTTAATGGATATGATGTTGCACCTTATACACTAATAAATGCAACAACAAAAATAAAAACCATAAAATGGATCTTGTTCTTTTACCGAAGAGTAATTTTATATACTATTATACAACTGTCATATAATTAGAATGACGAAAAGTAAAAATTAAAATAGATCTAGAGATCCCATCAGATCCAGTGGGATGGCAGTACACAGAATGTGACAGGCCGTTAGAGAGTTTGGACGACAGATCTAAGCGAAAGAGGAAATAAGAGAGGGGAAGAGAAAGGAAGATGGGGGGGGGCTATGATGATTCAGTTTTGCTTAATGGATATGATGTTGCACCTTATACACTAATAAATGCAACAACAAAAATAAAAACCATAAAATGGATCTTGTTCTTTTACCGAAGAGTAATTCTATATACTATTATACAACTGTCATATAATTAAAATGACGAAAAGTAAAAATTAGCCCTTAAATTTTTTTTAGAAGTGTTGATAAGGACAAATTAACCTAATTTTCATTTTCACATCGTCAAGTTATATAACAATCGTATAACAATCTACTAATAACATTAAGGTACTAAATAATGAGGAGATCATATTCCAACAATAATATACTCATTGAAGAACCCATTTTTTTGCCTTTTTGACAAAGTTTTCCTTCAAACTATGTTGGAGAAAATTCTTTCAATCTATTATATAAAAATGACATGTATCACTTTTCATGTGACAAGCATATGTTTTTTAAATAGCTTGTGAAAAGCATGTGCTTTTTAAATAAAATTTCTTATATCTTTGTCATTACAATTAAAAAAGTGTGTGTTTTTCACATATAAAGGATAAATGTCATTTTTATAGAATATGTTAGAGAAAATTCTTCTAACTCAGTTTGGAGGAAAACTCCATGCTTTTCTTTTTCTTTATTTGGTTTCGTTGGAAAAGTTTGGAGAGAGATGAGAATGAGTGGTTTTCTATTGTTTTGTCAGGTTGGGCCAGGACTAGGTAACGTGTTAAATAATCCAAGCCCAACTCATTTTATAGGCACCCGACAAAAAAGGATCCAATGATTTATTCAAATTCACATCAAAAGATACTTATGGGCCAAGCAATTCTCTCACATTCTTACTTGAATTTGGAAGTTAGTAGTTGTTTTTCACCGGAGCCAAAGATTTCCATTTTTGTTTTTGTTTTTGTTTTTGTTTTTTTTTTTTTGTCTGATTGCGAATAATAATAATATCAGTCTTTTTTTTTTTCTTTTTTTTGAGCAGAAATAATATCACTATCAATTGTATTATAAATTATTCCAAGTCAACTTGAAAGTTTCATTTTCGTCCATTTATTGAAGAATTTTCTCAAGTGTGAAGATTTCATTCTATAATTTCATATCATTAGTCTTAATTCTTGTCAATAGTTTGCATGTATTAAATGCAATTTCTTTGAAAGTGAGATTAAAGAGCTCTTCTCTTACGTCTCTTCAAGAGATATCAATTTGTCAACTCTTATGTGATAAATGAATTTCTACACATATATAAATTGAAAAATGATACTCTCCATTTTAAATTCCTTCCATTTCTTCTAGTTAGTGTATTTAGATATCAACACCTTACATATGATATATAATAAATTCATATATCTAATAATTAGTGTAGTGACCGAATATGTCAAAAATTCGACTTCCTCAATAGGAATTTCATGCTTGACTAGTATAAAATGTCCTGATGAAGCTACATTAGACTATAATTCAATTGGGCTTGAGGGAGCACCTGTAGCTTCTATCGTCTAGGCCCCACGATCACGTACAGATAGAGTAGCCACTCTCGTTACCTCTTTCCGACTTTTTAATTACAAAAATTAATAAAAATAATATGTCAAGATTCGGGATCTAGCTATAGTATATATACATGTACATTACCAAGAATCCAAGATTATTATATAATTTTCTTAAATCAAATATTTTAACGACCGCCAGCTCCAATCTACAGACACAAGATGAACACAAACATGGGTATTGAAACTAGAAAGCATGAAGGTGTACGTGAGGTGGTCGTGAGAAACCTTATCTGCAGGGCAAAATGACAATGTCTTGGTCGGAAGTTTCCGGCAAAAAGCCCTAACACAGATTCTCAACACCTTTAGAAAAATAAAAACACCTTAATAATTGCATATTATTATTGCCCCTTTTCTTTTTCTTTGATGGAACATGGATATATGCACATGCATGCACTGGACCACTGCTTGGTCCTCCACGATATATATATATATATATATATAGTACGTACAAGTGAGAGTTAATGGTTGTTACATGTTTGCGTGAGTGTGTTGTAGTTAATCATAAAAAAGACATAGTTGTCTTCTCTAGGACTAGTTGGAATCAGTCAATTCTAATAATACTCTTAAGCATATAAGTTAATGACTAGCACACTACGACATAGATGGGGAGGAATCCTCTTTTTCATCAATGTGGATAGGGGTGAGTGAAGCCGCTCGCTCACAAGGTCGGGATCGGCTCGTATAAGTGCAGCTTGTACTCGACTCGATTATTAAATGAGGCGCTCCGTGAACACAAATTTTGGCTCAAATACTAAACAAAGCAAGCTCGTATAAAACTTGACTCGCATATTTTTTTATTAAGTAACAAATAACAATATATAGTCAATATTACTCAATAATAACAAATATATTATATACCTTATTTTAATTTTTATATATATATATATAATTTTTTTTAACAAAAA
>NC_081544.1:18841435-18898241 GCF_901000735.1 Corylus avellana
TTTTTATTTTTTTGCCTGATTGAGAATAATAATAATAATAATATAATATAATATTAGTTTTTTTTTTTCTGAGCAGAAATAATATCACTGTCAATTGTATTATAGATTATTCCAAGTGAACTTGAAAGTTTCATTTTCGTCCATTTACGTTTTCATTCAATAATTTCATATCGTTACTCTTAAATCTTGTCAATAGTTTTTGCTTGTATTAAATGCAATCTCTTTGAAAGTGAGATTAAAGAGCTCTTCTCTTACATCTCTTCAAGAGATATCAATTTGTCAAGTCTTATGTGAGAAATGAATTGCCACTACATGACCGGCCGTGGGGTAGAAAATATTCTTTCCATGTGCCTAGGGCACCCTAACCCACCCCCACATGCTTTCTAGCATGGGCTTGGGCTTTATCTTTAAGCCCAATACTCCTTTGATAGAACTTAAACCAGTAGAATTAAATCCATTGAGCCCAAAGCTCACGCTCAAGCCTTTAAAAATTAAAGCCCTGAATCCAAAGCTCTTTTAGTTCTTAAACCTTATAAGAATTAAATCTTGAGCCTATAGCTCTATTTAATTCCCAAAGCCCAATTCTCTCTAATTAACCACTTAGATTATAAATTAACTTTTCCCATGTTTTATTAAAATAAAACAGCCCAATAAAATAAATATATAATTGGGGTCTAATATAATTTCTAGAGATTCAAAGAAAAAAAAAAAAAAAAAAAAAAAAGTAGTATTAGCTCCAATAGGCATGTGACTATGTCTACCTCGACCATGTCATACAACTCTATTTAATCACAATTAATTCCAATAAATAAATGTGATTGCAGTCTAATAAGTATTTTTGATTTAATCAATCAATCCTCATGATATAATTATTTATTGCATATTACCCCTCTATAGAATCATTCCGTAGTCGAACCAAAATCTATGTACTATCACTATGTTCACTATTTCTTTCCTTGAGTAATTGATTTAAATTCATGATTATCCGTATTTGTGAGAATTCATCTCACTTTGTACATATATAAGTTTCAGTATATTCACTAAAATACTTAAACATGAGCTTTAGGATAATATTTCTCATTAAATCTAAAACAAAAGGAATATTATTCCCTATCCCTAACAAAAGATTTGGATTTTTGTTGAAGCGAGCGTTCCGATCATGCTAAGCGTTCCGATCATGCTAATGCGATTACCCAAAATATCAAGATTTTTTTACTGCAAAAAGATTTCTCTTTGATACATCAAAGTAACTTACACTTCACATCTGAGTTCACAAACTCCTCATGATTTAGAGTAAATATTATAAGTCGTCATGCACGTAAATCATTCTTTATGATAACATTTATAAATGAATAATGATTTACATAGTCCATTCAATGTGTGGCATTATCTTGCTTCTACACTAATATATCAACCCGAAACCCACATGCTTCTCCTAACCAAGATAAGTTGTTAAGGTTGACATGTTATAGTATAGATGGAGTTTCCAGTTCCATTTACAACTAAGAACAATAATTTTATACGTTGCAAGAACCTTTCACTCTGATCTTCTGTGAGATAATTCCCTTATTCATATTATAGTTCGAATACAATGCATTTTAAGGATCTCACATGTATATAATCGGATCATACAAAATCACACATATATATCATATAATAATATAAATGTATATGCCCATTGTTTAATAATAATAATAAGAGAATAAACAATATTTTATCTTTTATAATCAAAACATCATGCAATTAATTAGAGTTTTGGACACTAGTTCTAACAATTCTTCCTTTCCTTTTTTTTTTTTTTTTTTTTTTTGGTTATTTTTCAAATTGAAATTGAAGATGCTGGAATTAAATTTATGTTTATGTCAAATTGCAAATGTGATATTTGTTATTTTTTTTCAATTTTTAATTTTCAGTTTCCCTGTGCAGAGTAACCTCTTGAAGACCATATTCAACTGACTCATTAATTTACACCATCTTATTGATTAGAAGCTATCGTCCTCCGGATAGGAATGGGATCCTCTTCATTTCAAATGAAATGGAGATGAGCCAGTTTGTTAAAATTTAAGGGCAAAATTGTAATTTCAGTTTTGATGGACAATTTTGCCCCTCAAAAGTAACCAATCGGTTCCTCTCCATTTCATTTTAAATGGAAAAGATCTGTTTACCCTTGTACATTCAGAGTTGATGATTCTGTTTGCCCCTGTACATTCAGAGTTGATGATTGTATCCTAGCAATAATGGAATAAGTTCGGCTCCATTTTACATAAAATGGAAAAAATTCAATTTATAATTCATATTAAATTGAGTATGCTACATATTATAACTTTATTTTATCTTCATCATATTAAAGCTAATGTGTCCGTGTTTATCACTCTTAAAATTATTATTATTATTATTATTTAACAAGGGTTGATGGGCACGGTTACTTTAGTCCAATAAGATAGAGTGTAATATGTAGCGTTACTCTATTAAGTTTCACATATTTATTGATGTATATATTGTCCAATAGTAAATATCTTGTCATGTCATTTAAAAATTTTAAATAACATGGAGAGAATCCATTACATGGTACATGCTAGATCTTAAAAATCTAATGATATATATTGACATGTCATTTAAAATTTTTAAATGATGTTACACCTTCTTTTTTTTTTTTTTTTTTTGAACAAACTAGTTATTTTCATTGATATAAAATCAATTTTGAGCAAAATGCTCCAACATACAATGCCAAATATACAAGCGGCCCCCAACACTATTTATGACATACCCAATAACCTCTAGGGTAGAGGTTATTACAAAACAACACCTTAGAAATGTCATCATCACAATCAGTATATAGATCTGCTGCATAAATCGACGAACCATGTCTCTGGTCGCTGTCTCTTTCATCAATGACAAATCTTCCATAAACTTTATAACTCCTTCGTCATCAGTCAATAGTTTGCTCCCAGAAAAGAATCAAAAGAAAACAAAAGATGTACCAGAAACTATTTCATTATTTTTAAGCAAAACCTAAGAAAATAACAAATCCAAGACTTATTGCAGCAAGAGCAACAACAGACTTGTCTTATTTAGAAGCAAAAAAGAAAATTCAAAATACAAAATAAAAAAATGTAAAAAACACCCCATTCCCTGTGACAATGTTGCTAACACACTGGCGCATGGCTGGCAGAATGATGCATGAAGGCCAGCAGCTGGAAGTAGGGGTGGCCGGCAAACATGGTGAGTGATAACGTGGATTGACGGGACTAATGGAGAAAGCTAGATCTGACTCTAAAGAAGATAGATCTAGAGACCTCATCAGATCCAATGGGATGGTGGTACGCAGAATGTGATAGGCTGTTAGAGAGTTTGGACGGCATATCTAAGCAAAAGAGGGAAAGAAAGGAAGAGAGTGTGGTTGGAGGAGGAGGAAACCACCTCCCTTGCCGCCTATGATGATTCGGTTTGGCTTAATGGATATGATGTTGCACCTTATACACTAACAAATGCAACAACAAAAATAAAAACCATAAAATGGATCTTGTTCTTTTACCGAAGAGTAATGCTATATACTATTATACAACTGTCATATAACTAGAATGGCGTAAAGTAAAAATTAGCCCTTAAATTTTTTTTAGAAGTGTTGATAAGGACAAAATTTCTTACATCTTTGTGAAAAGCACATATTTTTTAAACAAAATTTCTTATTTCTTTGTCATTACAATTAAAAAAGTATGTGTTTCTCACATATAAGTGATACATGTCATTTTTATAAAATAGGTTAGAAGAATTTCTCTAACTTAATTTGGAGGAAAACTCTATCATTTTCTTTTTCTTTATTTGGTTTCGTTGGAAAAGCTTGGAGAGAGATGAGAATGAGTGGTTTTCTGTTGTTTTGGCAGGTTGGGCCAGGACTAGGTAACGTGTTAAATAATCCAAGCCCAACTCATTATATGGGCACCCGACAAAAAAGGATCCAATGATTTTTTCAAACTCACAGCAAAAGATACTTTTGGGCCAAGCAATTCTCTCACATTCTTACTTGAATTTGGAAGTTAGTAGTTGTTTTTCACCGGAGCCAAAGCTTTCCATTTTTGTTTTTTTTGTTTTTGTTTTTTTTTGTTTTTGTTTTTTTTTTTCTTTTTTCTGAGCAGAAATAATATCACTATCAATTGTATTATAAATTATTCCAAGTCAACTTGAAAGTTTCATTTTCGTCCATTTATTGAAGAATTTTCTCAAGTGTGAAGATTTCATTCAATAATTTCATATCATTAGTCTTAATTCTTGTCAATAGTTTGCATGTATTAAATGCAATTTCTTTGAAAGTGAGATTAAAGAGCTCTTCTCTTACGTCTCTTCAAGAGACATCAATTTGTCAACTCTTATGTGATAAATGAATTTCAACACATATATAAATTGGAAAATGATACTCTCAATTTCAAATTCCCTTCATTTCTTCTGGTTAGTGTATTTAAATAT
This sequence comes from Corylus avellana, assembly GCF_901000735.1. Lineage (NCBI taxonomy): Eukaryota > Viridiplantae > Streptophyta > Magnoliopsida > Fagales > Betulaceae > Corylus > Corylus avellana. Next base: position 18,845,900 of record NC_081544.1, read on the forward strand.
CAGCACCTTACATATGATATATAATAAATTCATATATCTAATAATTAGTGTAGTGACCGAATATGTCAAAAATTCGACTTCCTCAATAGGAATTTCATGCTTGACTAGTATAAAATGTCCTGATGAAGCTAAATTAGACTATAATTCAATTGGGCTTGAGGGAGCACCTGTAGCTTCTATCGTCTAAGCCCCACGATCACGTACAGATAGAGTAGCCACTCTCGTTGCCACTTTCCGACTTTTTAATTACAAAAATTAATAAAAATAATATGTCAAGATTCGGGATCTAGCTATAGTATATATACATTACCAAGAATCCAAGATTATTATATAATTTTCTTAAATCAAATATTTTAACAACCGCCAGCTCCAATCTACAGACACAAGATGAACACAAACATGGGTATTGAAACTAGAAAGCATGAAGGTGTACGTGAGGTGGTCGTGAGAAACCTTATCTGCAGGGCAAAATGACAATGTCTTGGTCGGAAGTTTCCGGCAAAAAGCCCTAACACAGATTCTCAACACCTTTAGAAAAATAAAAACACCTTAATAATTGCATATTATTATTGCCCCTTTTCTTTTTCTTTGATGGAACATGGATATATGCACATGCATGCACTGGACCACTGCTTGGTCCTCCACGATATATATATATATATATATATAGTACGTACAAGTGAGAGTTAATGGTTGTTACATGTTTGCGTGAGTGTGTTGTAGTTAATCATAAAAAAGACATAGTTGTCTTCTCTAGGACTAGTTGGAATCAGTCAATTCTAATAATACTCTTAAGCATATAAGTTAATGACTAGCACACTACGACATAGATGGGGAGGAATCCTCTTTTTCATCAATGTGGATAGGGGTGAGCGAAGCCGCTCGCTCACAAGGTCAGGATCGGCTCGTATAAGTGCAGCTTGTACTCGACTTGATTATTAAATGAGGCGCTCCGTGAATACAAATTTTGGCTCAAATACTAAACGAAGCAAGCTCGTATAAGACTTGACTCACATATTTTTTATTAAGTAACAAATAACAATATATAGTCAATATTACTCAATAATAACAAATATATATATATATCATTTCCCACTCTCCTACTCTCGCTCACCAAATTTTTGTTAAAAAAAATTATATATATATAATTTTTTTTAACAAAAATTTGGTGAGCGAGAGTAGGAGAGTGGGAAATGATGCGCTGTGACAGGTGAGGGAGATTAAGAGAGAGACGTTGAAAAAAAAAATTGTAGGGGGCGTTGTCCCACTGCAGTCTAAATACAACCTGATAACTTGTCCTACATTGCTAAGAAAACACTAATTCTCAAATTTACTTATCTATAAAATGATGCATATCATCTCTTTTCGAAACTAAGTGCCTTTCTATATTGACTTAGGTTTCATACTTGGCTAGTCAGGCTAAGCAAATGCTTATATGCAAGCTGACTTCTTGAGCCGTTTAAGAGTACTTGAAATTTAAATTTAAAAAATAAATAAATATAAAAGCAAGCTCGTGAGCTGGCTTGGCTCGACTCGACTTATTATGAGTTCGAGCTCAATTTTTTGACTCATCCTTGAGATCGACTCGAGTAAAATTTAAACGAGCCGAGCCCGAACAAGGGAAGTTCGCTCAGGCTCGGTTCGTTTACATCCCTAAAAGTGGACATCAATCAATTTTCATATGCTTGATTATTACTGGTCTTAGACCCAAACTGATGTGGACAAGAATTTCATATTGTTCCCGAGGGGCTCTTATTATCAAGGGGGCTCGTTTTACCTTCAAGATTGCTTAAAAAAGAAAAAAAAAAAAAGAAAAAAAGAGGTTTATGCAAGAACAATCCTACCGTCGGAAAAAGAATAGGTTCCAACGAGTGAACTACTTTAAGCGGGACATCCAATACCGTTGGCACCAAGTGGGTATGATGTCTGCCAATACTCGGTGGTGGAAGTACAAAAGGAAAAGGCCATCATATATTACCGGCGAGCCAAAAAGGAGCGAGAAGTTATCGGCAGACCTTCAATATCGTTGGGCACATCCGGATTTTCAGTATCGCCGGCCATTAATTAATTAATTAATCATGTGATGTATGCCAACAAGATTGAAGCCCAAGAAGGAAAGATGAGACTAATTGACAGATTATGATTTAGAAGATGTTCTGCACAATATATTTCTTTAATTCTCCTGATTTCCCATTTAGAATATTCTCATCTTTAGATTTTCTTTGGCACAAAGTATTTCCATAAATATGGAAATCCTTTGTGCCCAAGTATTCCCATAATTTTTATATTGTGCTTCTTTAGTTTATTTACGTTCTAGGGAGATTTATCCTTTAATAGCTTTTAGGGTTTCATTATAAATTAGTAGAAGTTGTAATAGAATAAAAAAACTTTTCATCAATAATATTACCGGTTTCTATTCTCTTTTAACGTGTGTTGATTGTGTGTGCATTGAGAACGCAACTTCTCTTTCACAATTATCACTTCCGCTAGTCACATTTGGTGTTATCTATGTTATTGATATGATATTTTAGACTATGGTATGGTATGGTATTTATTTTTTGTGGGTGTGATTAGTGGTTATCTTATTGTGTAAAGTGACAAGTCTTCCCTAGGTCTTATTTATTTGATAAGTAAGATAGGCAGGTGAATTGCGAAGTTAATTACTAGTTAATTAATTTCCTGATACATTATAGCGAGACCCTTAAGGATTTTTGTTGATAGACCATAGCTATTTCTATTTTGATGTATCTCATCTAGACTTATAGACATGATGTGTATTTATTTTGGGATGTAGATGTGGTGATTGGTCTAAAATTGAGATACTTGATGTTATCTGTTGATGCGGTTTTTTGTATAGCCTAGTTGATGCTAGACTACTTGGGAAATAAAGAAAGCGTCAACGGATCCGCCAATCCTCAGAGGACTGGGGACTTAAGTTAGCATGATTTTTGAAGTGAAATAAAAGAGTAATCTAAGGTTTTTGTGTGTGTTAGAACTAGTGTCCTAAACTCCAATGAGTTGGATGATGTTTTGATTCTGTTTGAATAATGTTGTTTATTCATTGATTTTATTATTGAACAATGAGCATATATATATTTATATTCTTATTTGGTATATGTTAGAACAATTTTCTATCTAACAATTTCCGGTATGGTGTGAATTGCGGGTTTTTTGGGGTGTACTAGATTTGGAATACGCTTGTGATGCTCCCTGATGGCTGCAAAATAGTAAGAGCATTAAAGAATCCGCCAACGTCTATGCTGTTAGAATATATTATTTCCTTTATTAGAATATTTTATATTTCCTTTATTTAATTTGTAATGTAGGGTTTATTTCTTTCCTTATGTATTTTAGGATTTAATTTGGGTTTCTTGGTCACTACTCATTGTTTCTCTATAAATAGAAAATTATGTAATATTGACTGATACAATGAATATACAAGATGTAGCCCATACGTCTCTATCCGCTTCCGCTTTCTTTTCTTTTTCTTTTATTTTAGTATTTTATATTTTATATATATTTCAACATGGTATCAGAGCCATGTTTCTGTTTTTGTGGCTTTCAATAAAAGTCTTATGACGTTTCTATGGTGTTTTCTAGCATTCTCTTCTGATGATCTCTTAATTTTGTTGTGATCCACGGCTTTATTCATTGGCGAATCTTGGCACAATGCGGTTTTGGCCCTTCACGGGAATTTTAACGGCTAGTTTTTGTTCTTCTGCCTCATTGTCAGTTGCGGCTTGGCCCTTCACCGGATTCTTTTAGTGGCTTGTCTACGTTCTCCGGTATTTCTCCGGCCGTCACTTTCAGCCTTTCTCGTCTTTGTTATTGGCGAACCCTGGCACAATGTGGTTTGGCCCTTCAAGGGATTTAATGACTAGTTTTCGTTCTTCGACCGTCATTGTCAGTTGCGGCTTGGCCCTTAACCGGATTCTTTTAGCAGCTTGTCTCTGTTCTCCGGTATTTCTTCGGCCGTCACTTTCAGCCTTTCTTGCCTGCATTGTTTTGATCCAACCATCGACTTCAGATGCCTTGAATTTATTCTCTTTTCCAAACTCAAGCTTACACCTTGAGTTTGAGGGGGGATGTTAGAATATATTATTTCCTTTATTAGAATATTTTATATTTCCGTTATTTAATTTGTAATGTAGGGTTTATTTCTTTCCTTATGTATTTTAGGGTTTAATTTGGGTTTCTTGGTCACTACTCATTGTTTCTCTATAAATAGAAAATTATGTAATATTGATTGATACAATGAATATACAAGATGTAGCCCATACGTCTCTATCCGCTTCCGCTTTCTTTTCTTTTTCTTTTATTTTAGTATTTTATATTTTATATATATTTCAACATATGCCAAGGAAACTTCGATGCCTAAGTCATTTCCTTGGAGTAGAGCAATTTGATGAACAAAGCTCAATAATTTAGCCTAATTGAATAGATGAGAAAGATTGTTTTATACCTTTGGTACATGGGCCTATGTGATTGTATATTTTCCTTTATATACATGTAAAGGCCCTAAGTTGCATTGTATATAACTTTAGTGTAAGTAACAGGGCTATCACACAGAAGATCTTAGTCATAGATTCTTGGGATCTTGAGGAGGAGGAAGAGCTTCCATCAATTCCTTCTTCTCAGCCTTTTTTCTCGTCCTCCCCCTCCCCTTAATTATGTTAGTCTTTCGAACCATTGTCTTTTTCCTTCACCACCATCCTTAGCCTTTTTCCTCCTTCCTTCCCCACACGCCTCCACATCTTTTTCCTCTCTCCCTCACGCGCCCATTCCCGCTTCCTTCTACTCCTTACATCACAAAGTAAGTAGGGTTTATGGTATCGTGTATTTCCTTTTTTGTGTTCTCTTTTCTTTTATGTTGCTTTATGGTCAATGCCCACCAGGGGCGGAAAGAGAATTTGAAGTTTAAGGTGCAAAACTAAAAAGTTAAAAAATTTGAGAGAGAGTAAAATTCTAATTTTAAAAAATAAGGGCATTTAAAAAAAAAAAAAAAAAAGTAGCTAGAGAAACGCCTCCAAGCCAGCCACCATGTCGTTCCGTCCCTGGTGCTCACTCTTTTATTCATGGAGGATTTAACAATTTATGTTCTAAGCCTATCAATTAATACACACCTCTCGTGCTAGACGTGGAAATGAAGTTCCTCTTCAGTAGCTTTAACCCAATAAAATTTAATTTGATTTTTTCATTATGGAAACCAAGTTTCAGTTAATGTTTTTCTTTTAAATTGGAGGTAAACTTCTCCACGTGACCAATATTGACATTTTTTTACCATTATACATTCACATCAAATGTGTACAAATATAATTATCTCACTTATAATAATAATAAAAATAAAAAATAAAAAAAGCGATTATCAGCTTTTTAAAATTTGAGAGTATTTGCAAATAGGGTATCAGTTGGAAGAATTAATATAATAAATATAGTTTGGCTTTTAAAAATAATAAACAACAAGGATGAAAGACCGTCAAAAAAGAGCCTCAACAGGAGGGAATGGGAATCAAACCAAAAGCCGCCGAAGAAGACGCCCATTGAGACTCCCGAGTGCGGTAGGTGGTTCACAGAGCAATTAAGGTGAGAATTGAGGAAGAATCGGCCATATAATTATTTTATTTTTTATTTTTTAAAGGAAGGAGTTCAGTCTTATTTACTGGTAAACGAGCATAAAGCTCAAGTAAGATAGAGCAAAAATTTTGAAACAATCATAGCCAAAATTACAAAGTTATAAACGTCAAAGATAACGTATTATATTTCAGACTCATACAAAATTTGTTAATCTATAATTAATTTTTAAATTAAATAGCAGATCTACGTCAAATACACTCAAATTAATGCATAAATAACTCTTATTTTTCTGCACGGAGGGCAAAAAAAACCCCAATCCAAAACTCATCTTCACTAATCCAAGTGAATAAAAAAAATAAAGAAAACGTTTCCAATTTATTGGGATTTATATATAATTAATTAGGATGTGTTGTATAATCCTTCCAGATTCATATCCGTACTGACATGCATAGAAAAAAAGTAGAGAAAAGAAGGGTCAGCAAAGAGGCGTTTACTTTTTAAAGCAAGTATTCCTACTTTAACAGAGTTTGTGAATTGGATTGTTTAATCTTATTCATAAAGTTTAATTAGGTTTATGGTAATTATTTGGAATTAAAATGAATTGCAAGCTGTCCCCAATAAGTAGGCTTAATTGGCTGAGAATCACGTCTCATGAAGTGGTGATCACTAGTTTGAATCTCTCTATCCTCTCTCTTTGTGTGAGAATTAGGACATTCTCCAGTTCAAATGAACTGAAGAGTACCCAATTAGATATATTTAATAAGGATTTTTGTCCTTAAAAAAGTAAAAGGATAAAAGTACCCTTAAATAGAATTAAAGATCCTGTTCTCTTGTGTAAGAGTAAAAAAAAAAAAAAAAAAAAAAAAGGAGGGGACGGGGGGAGCAGATTTCATTTTGGGGTTAATATATATAAGAAAACTTTATTTGTTTGTCATTTACCAATGTGCGTGTGTACCTTCAAACCAAACTCATTGGGACCACGTCAACTATTAAGCTATTTATAGACTCATACATAAGCATTGAGTATATAATTTATGGATTTTGCTTTAGTGCTCTAAAAAAAATTAAACAAAAAATTGAAATTAGAAAATGCGCCGTTTGTTTCAGCTTGAAATGATTTATGAAAAATATTTATTTTTTATTTTTTTGGTGTTTAGTGTGACAAAAAATAATAGTCAAATCGAAAACATTTTTGGATTGATCAAAAAAGCTTATTTAATTTATGTAACATGGTTTTCTTTTTTATAAAATCGTAAACCATTTTTTTTGAGTTTGAGCTTCTCTTTCTTAAATTGTCGGACCACCGATAGACCACTAAAGATTACCAAAAGTCGTCAGCCATCTTTCGTCATTACTCATTTTCTATACGAGTGAAACGTCAAAAAATATTAAAAAAAAATTATATGAAAAAATGATTTTGTTGAAAATATTTTTCAACCGAAAACATTTTATCTCAAAACGAACAAAGCTTAAACGTAAACAGTTAAAAAAAAAAAACTATAACACATATATTATAGTTTTTTTATAGCACTTAAAACCAAATTCACAATTTATTGATTAAAATTGTCACGTAAGCATATTCAAATTAATATTAGTATAGTATATTACATTAACCAAATTAAAAAGAATCAAAGACTGACTATGGATGCCTTTTGTGGGCCCTGCACTGCTTAGAAAAAGAGAGTGGTTGAGGGAAGAACGAAACAATAAAGTAATAATCTCTTTCTAGATTCTAGTATATAATAAAGACGTGTTAGATATCGATAGATCATATCATATAAATTGTCTCTCTTTAATTACGACTTATTTTTTGGTCTGTGGCTGGCCTTTTTTTTCTTAAAATTTATTATTATTATTATTATTATTATTATTTTGCTAATCTAATTTTAATTTGTCTTGTTTTATTAAACTTTTCTTTTCCTTTGTTAATAATCACAATATGAATTAAATTAAAAACCTTCTGCATTTTCCAGGTCAACCTACCTTCGATTCCTATATATAACATTTGAATCTTCTTATTCTTCATCTTTTTATTTGTTTGTTTATTTCTGAAAAATTCGAGAGAAAGCAGATATATAATATACATTGCAAAATCAACGTCATGATGAATTTAGACCTTCTGGGTTGCCATGAATATGCCTCAGAGAGGTTGTGTCTTAATGATCTATATACTGATCATTATTTTCTACTTTATGAACTTTATTTTTAGGGTAAAGTCTACGTACCCATTTCAAACTATCATCCAATTGGCAATGTCCCGCTCAAACTTTTAATTGTGATAATGTCCTCCTCAAAGTACCAAAACATTGTCAATGTCTCCTCAAGACTAGCAATAAGACAAAAATGTGCCTATAAATGTATTAATAAAACAAAAATACTCATATAAATTTAAAAAAAAAATGATTTTTTTTAAAAAATGAAATATTTTTAAAACGAAAAATTTTTAATTTTTTTTTAAAACAGAATTTTTTATTAAAAAAACAATATTTTTAATTTTGTATTAAAAATGAAAATTTTTATTTAAAAAAATTATAAAACAAAAATTAAAAAAATTCAATTGGATTTTGTTTTGTTTTTTTTTGTTTGTTTTAGGTTTTTTCTAGAAGTTTTAGTATTTTTTTTTTTAATTTTACTAAGGGCAATTTTGTCATTGAGAGGAACATTGATAATTTTTGATAGTTTGGGAGGAGACATGTCACAATTGAAAGTTTGGGAGGACATTGTCAATTGTGTGGTAGTTTGAAGGATATATAGACTTTCCCCTTATTTTTATTAAATAAGACACATGTCGCATTCGATTGGCTATGACATGTCAACAGAATGAACAAAATGATAATAATTGAAACCTTAGAAAGTAAAATCAATAAAACTAAAATATTAAGAAGTGATTTGTGGTTTTTAAAATTGCAATTAAGTTTAAAATCCGACTCCAACGTACCGATGGATGGAGACAGAGGACCCTACTCTTAGAGGAGCCAATTATCCATCTCAAACCATTCTCCCAAGCCCTAATTAGGTTATTAGTTAAGTTGATTTTGATGTTGTAGGAGCCTTACAATATGGGCCCATCCCGGAGTGGGTAACGTTCCGACCACGCTATGATGCCAGTCAACTATTACCAAACCCCTTAACTATAATTGACTTAAAAGAGCTCAACATATATGAATATTCCAAATGCCATGCCATTATATATATATATATATATATATATATACCGCATGCTAAATGTAATATTGTACGTACCGCATGCTTCATGTTTCATACAAATTGTCATTTTTTATATGATAATAAATTAATTAAGTATTTAATTTAACCCATAATTTTACACCTACTCTTGACGCGAAGAGGGGAGAGGAGACACACATTGTCATTGACATTATAAGTCCTTTCTAATTTTTATCAAATGAAAAATATGAAACATCTTCGAAGGTTCTCATATTTAATCTTACGTTGTTTTATTCCATCCCATACAAATCCTAATCATACGTTACAGAACGGACACATTATCCCCTGTTCTGTTCAAACAACAAAAATAAATAAAATTTTATTTTATTTATTTATTTTAGTTCCACCTTCTGGCTTCAAATCAATCATACACTCACCCGTTCATCAAGTTTCTCACTCCCTTACGTAAATTCTCTCCAAAGCAACCATTTCTCTCTCTCTCTCTCTCTCAATTGTGCTTTCCATCTCCATCTCCATGTTCTTCCTCACAGCCGACAGAAACATGTCTACGACCAGAAGAGCTCTTTCTCTCTCCTCTCTCTGCGTTTTGCTTCTGATCGCCATCTCAGCCGTCGGAGCCGCGTCAACTACCGCCATAGACTCCTTCGTCTTCGGCGGGTGCTCCCAGCTGAAGTACACCCCCGGTTCGCCGTACGAGAACAACGTGAACTCCATGCTCACCTCCCTCGTCAACTCGGCTATGTTCTCCTCCTACAACAACTTCACCGCCGTCGGCGCCGTTCCGCAGGACACCGTCTACGGGCTCTTCCAGTGCCGCGGCGACCTCCAGGGCAGCGACTGCGCCGGCTGCGTCGCCCGCGCCGTCACTCAGCTCGGCGCTCTGTGCATTGACTCGCTCGGCGGCGCGTTGCAGCTCGACGGGTGCCTCGTCAAGTACGACAACGCTACCTTTTTGGGCGTGGAGGACAAGACTGTGGTCGTCAAGAAGTGTGGGCCGCCGGTTGGGTACGACTCCGACGCGTTGACTAGGCGAGATGCTGTGCTGGCTTCTTTAGGGGCCGGTGATGGCGGGCCCTACAAGACCTACCGGGCTGGCGCGTCAGGGAATCTCCAGGGTGTGGCTCAGTGCGTGGGGGATTTGAGTCCGAGCGAGTGTACGGATTGCCTGGGGGACGCGATCGGACGGCTGAAGACCGAGTGTGGGCCCGCCGCGTGGGGCGACGTGTTCTTGGCCAAGTGTTACGCGCGCTACTCGGAAGGTGGCGTTCACTCGCACGGCGGAAAGGGTAAGCGGTTTTGCCACCCCGGACGGTGGTTTCTGATCATTTTCGGTTCTTTGTTGGTTCTTTTGTCGAAATTATAGTCCCCACTCTAATCATTTTACTAATTATAAGATAATTTTTGAAAATTTGGCTTTCACTTCATTGAAAGTCTAAATTAGTACGTGTGAATTTTGACTTTGCATGGTGATTTGGGTAAGTTCAAATTATTCAAGAAGGTTTCTTTTGTAAATTAATTTCTACTTTTTTACATTTTTATTTTTTTTTTATTTTGTGGGTGTATTATGAGTGTTGGAGACTTTAAATACTTGTTTTAATTGTATCTAATGAGTGAGTTTGTTTTGGAATATGTTGGTTCTTGGAATGGCATATGTGCGCAGCTTGTGGCTTGGAACAATTCAGCACTTTGTTCCTCATCCCATAACGAGCTCAAAATCAATACAAATTTCTGTGAACATATCTATATGCTTTAACTTTCTAATTGTTGTGCTAGAGATAAGATTATATATATATAGATGACTATTCAATGAAAGAAAGGAAAAAAGGCAATCTTAAGTTGTGTTTGGGGGGTTTTGATTATGATTTCCCTGAAACAAGAGCAGATTTCCAGGGCCAAAGTTCCTGGACTTTCTTGTATAAACAAGAAAGGTTTTCTGTAAAGACATAATACGATGCCCCACTAAGAATAAGTGTCTCATTAGGAACACAGAAAGAATCCAATGCTGATGGCCCAAATCAATAACTTAGTGCTCTTTTACATGTTGAAACTTTATGAGATAAAATAAAAATAAAAAAATAAAAAAAATAAACGATGAAAATGGAAAAAAAAACAGAGCCTTAAGTTTATAGCTGATTGAAATATCCATCTGGGTGTCAATGCATTATTTCTATTAACCGCAAAATGAAGCAAATGAAAGATATTCTATCTAATCCAATCACTACTTAACTTCAACAATTTCTCAAATTACTGCAATTATATCATACCATTTGTTGTAAGATGTATTCTAATTATTTGATATTAATTGTTGATGGATGTATGTAGATGATGATTCTAATAACAATGATGATGAGGTTGAGAAGACCCTTGCAATAATAATCGGGCTCATAGCAGCGGTTGCATTGTTCATAGTATTCATTTCCTTCCTAAATAAACTGTGTGAAAAAGGAAAAGGTATATATATGTATATGTGCAACCCTTCTTGTTATTCATCTCTTTTCTCCCTTTTCTTCTTTTCGTTATTTGACCAGTTTTTTTGTATTTCTTTTGCAGGTGGCAAGTAAATTACAATTCTTGGATATCATTTCTGAATGTTCTGGTAAATAATATGGCTTTCGGTGGCTCTTTTGCTTCTCCCTTTATCACTTTTTGAAGTTTCCATTAAAGAATAGGGTAGATAGAAATAAAGATGTGTATGGAAAAGCAGACCTTGAAACAAGTGAAAAGAAAAGTTGCAATAACAAGAAAAAAAGCTCAAAAGATTCCACTCTCCCCCCACCCCCACTCAAGTCTTAGCAATCTTAGCTTTGTCTGCTAATCTGTATAAATTATGAACAAATTAGAGAAAAGTGCACTTTGTGATGCTCTAGTTAGTGCCTCTGTCGTGTATTATTAGGTGCTTTTTCTTTAATTTCATCCAACAGTTGGATTTTGACATTAATATTTGTTATTTTTCTTGTCTATTCTATTTTCAGTTTGATTCGAATTTGCAATCTAATTGGTATTTTTTGTTTGTGTTTCTGACCTTATATCAACAAATGTTAGAAGAATCACATGATGTTTTGCTACATGACTGAACTTTGAAGCATAACATATGAGACTATGAAAAGACATGAAAGTGGAGGATAAAAGATGTTATATATTCTCCTTGATTGCAAAAGATCTTTCCCCCTGTTTGAAATTCTAGGCAAACTATCATGCTGCACTTGCGTCCATTTGGGAAGATTTTATACTAATACTAGGTAGCTTGATTGTGTTGCTGCAATTTTTCTAGCAGACCATAAGATTATCTTACTTTTCAACCAAATCAATGCAAATAGTATTATTTAGTAGATTATTTTACGATTTGATGATATAACAGTGAAGATTGGCCCTTAAAACGGTACTCATTATTCACATCATTTCAATTGAACGATAGTCGTATAAGCATCTACTTTTCTGAGATTTTATCTGCGGAGTCATGTTTGACCACGATGTTTGGTGTCCAAGAAGAATGTTTTGAATATACAGCATGTAGAGAGACATCTAATGATGATGATCCCCACAATAATTAAGTTAAGATTCTAATGTATAATTATATGCTTCTGTATCAAAGATCGTAGCAGAAAAAGAAGTAACAACGACCAAATAGTGTTTAAAACAAAGGGACAATTGGAAAGGATTTAAGATATTGGTTTCTGTGAAGAATCTTCTCTCTCATCCATTATCCATTGCCTTTTTGCTTTGCTTTTAGCTTAGGAGTTTTTGGTTTCTGTCCCAATCCAGTGTTTGGAATCAGAAACCACTGCTTTAAGCCTCTTTCTTTTTATATCTACAGGCAAATAAAGATTTTGAAAAAACTATTCGTTACTCTTTTCCCAACAATGATTATGAAATCTCTTAGTGTGTGTCATGATGGAAGTATTATATATATAATATATATGAAATCACAATTAATTAACGAGTAGAAATTATGATTAAGCTTCGACAGATGGGGGATTAAAGAAGAGACAAAAGTGACAAGAGGTATGACAAATCGAAGGGGGCAGCTTAATAATTAAGTCACATACATCGACTGGGGACTTTTTTAATTCCAACATATATGCTTTGTGGAGATTCGATTTTTGAGTCCCATCAATGGCTCCTTTGAGAAAATCACTCTAGAACTTCATTTGCTTAATAGTAATTCTTCCAAGTACATTCGGATTTAATACCATTGAAAAGATGGTTTCCACTCTTAGCTTTCTTCATGAAGTTCAAAATGACTGTACGTACAGAGCATTCTCTCATATACACAACTGGAAGTACTGATTTATAGCTACTTTTCTTTTTTCTTTTGTCATATTAAAACAGGGGAGGGGGCGGATACAACAACAACCCAACATAAATAAAGGGCCAGAGAATCCAACAATAAGCTCATATATATCCGAATTAGTAGAAAAAAAAAAAAAAAAAAAAAAGGAAAAAAGAAAGAAAGAGAAATTACAAGGGAATATGCAAAATAAATGACTCGAACACAACCCTAAGTTTTCTTAACAAAAAATGTCAAGAAAAATAGCCACCGTTTAAGGCGGTGATAGAAGCCGAGCTAGAGGCAGCATGAAAAGGGGCATGAACCACTAAAGGTCCCTCAACCTTTCCTGAGCCAAGGATGGCACTGCCAAGAGGCACAAGAAGGAGCCCAAATCCCTCAACCTTTCTCTAACTCCCATTACAAAAACCATCAACGTGATTTTGCTAATTAATAGTAACACTCTCGCACCATTTGTTTTTTGAAAGTTGATTGATCATATTCCACTGGTATAGTAATCCTAGAAACAACGTTAGTCAAATAAACAACGTTAGTCAAATATGTATTATCACTTCCAAAAAACTAGTCAATTTAAAATTTCTATAAAATCACTTATAACGTCGAGTCTCATATAATAAAGAACTAATATAAAACTTAAACAATTATTCTCGTTCTAGCTTGTTCCAACCTAACCACAATATACACGAATTCTTTTTGTATTTTACTTTTTTTGTATTCAGAATGTGACTGAACAGTGAACTAGTATACCGACTTAACGACAATGACTTGGAAGCTACCAGAAACATTTTGTTTATGGAGTAAATAGCCATTGGCTTTCTATACCCTTGACCTTTCAAAATTCCAAAAAGAAAAAGGGATCTGGTACTAAAATATGACTTGGAGAATTGCAACAATTAATAAAAGTAGGGGAAGCTTCTAGTAATAATTATCTTTTAATGTGAACTCTATAACATATAAGAAGGTTAGGGCATGGATAGTGACAAGCAAGACCAAGAAAATAATGTGAGCATTCAATGAAAGTAGGCTTAGTCTTTTGGTCATCGAGGAAAGTGTTGAGGATGGCCATTGACTTAATGGGTTGGGTCTAGACTCTCTTTACAAGTTTTCACTTGCTAGAATATTAAAATAGCACATTATTGTATGTGATTCTCTGGCGTAGATCTGTTTCCTTCTGGGTGTGGAGTATACCATTGGAATAACTAGAGTAATAATCACAAACCCACAGTATATTAGCACTAAAAAAAACACATTGAGAGAGAGATTATCATTGCCTAACACACACAATCACTTAAATTGTTATGCAATTTTCTAATGTCTCAAACTTATCCGATGGAGAACTACATATAGCTTCATCCCCATTGATGGGAAGGAGGAAAGATTAGAGTAACGCTTTAGCATTACTCGACATACCATGTAAAGCGTAACATCTGTCAACGTAATTGACAAACATTATTACTTTCAATTATTAAGCTATGCATTATGGTAATGCCTAGTTGGCGACGTGCATTTAATATCTCACTCGTACATGGTGTGCACAACCTAACCATGCATCTCTCTATGTGTTTTCCATCATATTCATGCTTTCAAATAAATTGCGTGACAACCGAGCACACATGCATCTACAAAAAAATAAGAGCACTATATTAAATCTTCACCAAAAGGACTAGCATAGCAACATCCATAAAGTGTCTTGATATGCCTTAGACTCATTTGAACACATTTGATCAAGCATTTCTAATCTCTCCCAAGTTCAAAAAACTCTTAACAATGCTTAACCTACCCCATAATTACCTTGATGGATTAACGATTATGTCGCTATCACCACAACGCCATAACTTGTCAATAGTGAATATATTCAAAGATGTATTATCAAATTCTCTTCCCTTCATTCTCATGTCAATCAACTTTGGTCTAATCCCATTTCCCATCTCTGTCTCTTCAAACTGCATCAATCATCAACACGCTAAAATGACATACATTAAGGTCTCTATCTTGTGACATAGTTAAAGGTTAACAATGACATAAAATAACTTATGGGACTCCCAGAGTGAGAAAGTATGGATCTATTTACTCACCTCTACAGTGAGTCAAATAAGTGCATGTAATATAAAATACATGCTATAGTGAAATTCCCTTTGCAAAAGAACATATATCTGAACTCAAAACACAATACAAATATTAGTCTAGATGTTATCAAAGCATCTAAGCACAGACAGCAACGGTGCGGGACAAAATGGATATATTGTAAATTTTTGGTAGTTTGAATGAAGCATTAATGCAATTCATGAAGACATTATAAATTAAGTGCGGGTGGCGAGGATAAGAATAATTTTTTGAAAATCAATAGTTAGATTTAGTGCCGAAACAGTTAGGTGATAAGCATCACATTTTTTATATGGTAAAAGTGTGAAATCAATGGGCATCTTATTATCCCAATCACAATATTTGCATTGTATCATGGCGTGGGAGCTCTAGATTCGCATCTTAAATATCTCAAGATTTAAAATATATATATATATATATATCAATTTACAGATTAAGACGAAAACGATTCTTTAATTATTTACTAATCCTTTTCATATTTCAGCAATTAGTATAGTTTCAAAAGTAATTTGTGGCATATAAATTGGATAGAAGCTGCATATAGGAGTAGGACTTTAATTCCATATTCTTGCACTTTCAAGTAAGAACACATCTTGATGTGCCTCTCTCTAGAATTCCTCTCTTTTATTCTAGACAACACCAAGAAAAACTTCAAGAGGATGGAAGATTTAGACCTAAATCTTCCCTCCTCCCCTTTCAAAGTAGCAGTGTTCGGTGTCTTCCTTATAGGTTCACCCGGTCTCTGTTTCTGACGGATTGCTTTAAATCTAATTTGTAGTATGGATCTAGATGTAGATTCAGATCTAGTCTTTTCAACCTAAATCTAATTGTCTTCTTTGGCCAAGGCATGTCTTCTGAAGGGATGTCTATGATGCCGTGCTCCTCCGCGTCTGCTTGTGGGTTTTTATTTTTTTTTATTTTGTGTATTTGTATTTGGGTTATCCATGTTCTAGATCTAGTATGCACGAAGAAGATATGTTCTTTCAATGTAATTGTACATGAATTAACGGAAGCTTGAAGTCATTTTTATGACTTTGTATGCTCTATATTGTAAAAGTTTTATGCTCGTGAAATTTCATTAATGAAAGTTCCATATTTTTCAAAAAAAAAAAAAAAAACCATTTGATGCAAATTTTTTTTTAAAAAAAATAAAAATGAAACAAAAGAAATCAAACTACAGACAACAACCACCAAGGTGGTAGTTGAGTTGGTAGAAGAACTCTTTTCATCATAGTGGTCGCGTGTTCGAATCCGCTTGCGGTAGTAGATGCGTGAACCAGATGCTACTATGAAGGGGCTCTACCGGCTCACACTTTGGTGGGGTTGTGGTGACGGACTCGCCTTCTCAGGCAGTAGCTATGGCTCAAACCGGACATTCCACAGCGGATGGGAACCCCGATGGTCACGCCCAATGGGGGAAACTACACTGGTCGCCCCTTCCCATCCTTTTACTACAGACAACAAAAACCTAGTAACTAAACAAAAACCTAGTAAACACAAAAATCAAAAAACAAAACAAAAACAAAAACCAATTACAAGCAATTCAACAGAGTATCACTGCTAAGAAGGGAGGCCCTAAAGGCGGAAGGCGAACGGAACAGGGAATGCCGCTAGCAAAGTTGGTAGTGACCCTAGATGAAAAACTCTTTCGACTTTAATTTTCTAATTTTGTATTAGGTTCATGCCGAATTTGCAGGTTATCTCAAAAATTGTCCGTTATTAGCATGGGTATAAGAATGAATATACATGTCAACTATAACCCGACTAATTTAATTAAACGGATCAAATTCATCAACCTTAATCCTTTAATTTTGCGTTGGATTCGTGTCGAATTTACTGGTCGTGTAAAAAATTGACAACCCTAATCTTGTGTCGACTTTGAAGTTCTGCTCTAGCATTAATATAAGCCCAACACCTAATTGAATGGCCCATAAAACTCCTTGAACTGCAGAGCCCATGTGTTGACCACTCTGTGGCTGCCATCTGTATCACAAACAATGTACACACTGTTTAACAAGAAGTCATCCACGTGTCCCCCGATTTACAATTTTCACGCTCAGGGCCTCCTTTTACTCTTTCTCTCTACCACCTGGAAAGAGGAAACTCAACTCCTTGCCCTGTAAGAAAAAGGAAATCCCGGAAAGCAAGAAACCCAGATCTCGAGGAAATGGCACTGGAGTGGGTGGTGCTGGGCTACGCCGCGGGGGCGGAGGCGATCATGGTGTTGTTGCTGACTATTCCAGGGCTGGACGGGCTGAGGAAGGGCCTGACCGCCGTGACTAGGAACCTGCTGAAGCCGTTCCTCTCGATTGTGCCCTTCTGTCTCTTTCTTCTCATGGACATCTACTGGAAGTACGAGACGCGCCCCAGCTGCGAGTCCCCGGAGTCGTGCACGCCCTCCGAGCACCTCCGCCACCAGAAATCCATCATCAAGAGCCAGCGCAACGCCCTCCTTATCGCCGCCGCCCTCGTCTTCTACTGGCTCCTCTACTCCGTCACCGCTCTCGTCGTCAGGATCGACCAGCTCAACCAGCGCCTCAAGGCCCGCCGGGACTGATGCCTTTGGAGATGAGTTAATCGGTCCGTGTTTTTTTTAATTCAATTTTATTACGAGTTTTATATGAAACTGGATTATGTTCTCTAGGATGATCGTTGTTGTTTTAATGGTATATGGAATTTGAGGATTATTGGGTCAGTGGTAATCTAATGGTGGTTGTTGTTTTGATTTTTGGATAATTTCTGGATTGGTTTATTTGAGTTTGTCGGTTCCTGGATATGGGGTTTTATTTTGGGACCTAATTCACTAGTACCGGATACAGCCTTGCTTTTCCGATTATTGCGTTCGTTGCCAAATTGTGGGTTCTTCTGCCTTGGTGGATGTGCAGAGGGACTAATTGTTGTAGTTGTTGAGGAAGTTTATACTTAGATTTTGTAGCTTTCAGATTATGTTCCTAATATTTGGCTTTGAATGCCTTGTGTGAAAAAGGGGTAGTGTACGTGGGAAAAAAGGATTAGACTGGAATGTGGGTTATTCGATTGCCCTAGTGGTCTTAAAGCATCAATTGATTGTTTCTGGCATGTTCATACTGAGTCAAATTGTGAAAAAAGAAGAAGTCATTTTTAAGCTTGCTTGGGTTTGCTTTAAATTCTGTTGATTTGTCCGCAAGCTGAAATTATGTTTAAGTTCTGATGCAATTCAGTGTGGTTTTTGTATATCAAGATATTGGGATGCATTGTTTGCAAAAGGGGTATTATTGTTCTTGTTCGTGAGCCAATGCCTCAGAACCTGGATTTCTCCAGGATTAACTCATGTACAAAGGAAATGTAGGCCTCGACTTTATAATTGTTTTTTAACAAACTTTATATGAGAGAGCAAACTACCTTTGAGAAGCTCCACTTTTATTTTTTTGAACAACCTAAGACCCCCCCAAACACCAAGCACCCCGGACCTCTTCTCCTCGTTTTCATTAAATGAGTGTCATACGAGTCTGTGAGCTTAGATTTTAGATTTTGCTATGTGATTAACTTGTGAAGCAATATCTTTTGTCCATGCTTTTAGCTATGCTTTTAAATTTGGTGAATGAACTTGGATGAGCTCAGATTAAACTGCAGTATGAACTGCTTTATTTATTACCAATCCTATATCTTCGTCCACCTTGATACTTCCTCCCTTCTCTCCACCAATACATCTGTTCCTTTTTCATGAGAAATTTAATCAGACTCGAGTTCTTTTGGTCTAACTCATGAAGCAATCATAGTTTTCCCGGTGCTCAAGCTTGGATTCTAAATTTTTGCAATATAGCTGAGACCAACTCCGCAAAAGCTGGTTTTCAAAAAACCCTAGACTCCCCTCCCCCCTCCCTCAGATATCCAGCCTCATACCTCAAATTTTCTTTGCTTATGAAATTATCTATCTACAAATTTTGGAGTGTTTGGCTCATCTCATGAAACCAGGCACACTGCAGTCCAAGGGTTGAGCTTGGCAGTTATCCTTAGATTATTGTACAAACAAGCTCAAGGCCAAGCTTTGAGCCTAGCTTTTAAATTTTATGAATCTGCGCAAAAAATATGAGAGACTGAAACAGCTATGTATGCTCGTAGCTTGACTTGTGCAGCAGATAGACCTAGCCTCGGAACTGAGCTTTAGATTTTTGACTACCCTCTACTCCCGCGTGTGCACATCAAGCGCCACCCAAGCGCGCGTGTTGCACACATTGCCACCTCAGTCACACGTAATTTTTTGCCACATGTAAGATCAACAACTTTTTCTGAATTTCTCCTCTAGATCTCCAGAGGTGATATTTCTTATGCCTTCATCATTGGGTACCTCTCTCTCTGGATATCGTGGCGGTGTTCCGCTCAAGCAGCTCCAATCTAGCCAGTTCTAGTGGTCTTTCACCTGCTGCAGTTTCGAAACTTGCTGCTGTAGTTGGTGTTTTTATAGGCAGATCTGCCTTTGGTCGGCTACTTCAAACTGCCATTCATGGTGGCCTAGTTCTTGACCAAAGAGCCAAGTTTAAATGGGTTGGGCCAACCTTTTGATCCATTCTCAATGGTCTTTATGTTTTGGTTGCGCTGTGCTGGCTAATTTGGGATGTTTGAGAGTTGCTCCACTTTGTTTTCCCCCCTTAATAATGAGAAACAATTTGAAAGAGGTGAATCGACCGCTAGAACTACAGGTCTTAGAATAAAAAAGAAATAGGCTTGCTCTTCACTTGAATCAAAATTTCAACACGAATTCGAAGGCTGATTGATATTTTGTTCGAAAAATTCGCAAATCCAGATTTTATTGTAGCATCATTGTTGGTATTTCCGAAGTGAATATGGTAGTCAATACTTCTAGTGGGGCAACACTTGTGCAACTCATCACAATTGTGAAAATAAGAATCTCTTCAAGATGTATGAGAAAGTTAGTGATGATATTAAACTGTACATGGGAGACTCAACTACGGCCAAAGTAGTTAAGAAAGGTATCGTTGAGTTGAAGTTTATTTCGAGCAAAATAATTACTCTGCTTGATGTATCTCAGGCACTAGAAATTCAAAAGAATCTAGTTTCTGGCTGTCTTTTGTCCAAACACGGCTTATGTTTGGTTGCCTGACCTTAAAAGATCTAAACTAGGACCAATGACTTCTAAATGTGTTTTAATTGGTTATGCTTCGCACAATAAAGCTTATCATTTTGATGAATTGGATTCCAATGTTATAATTGAATCAAGATATGTAGAATTTTTTGAATCAAATATTATTAAGTTTTTTTTTGAGCAAGTACTTCTAATAATGAAAATAATTTTGAAAATGTTGTTTCAAAAAATGAAAAGGTAAGAAAATCCAAAAGAATGAGAAAAGAAAGGAGTTTAGGTCCTAATATTTTGACATACTTTATAGAAGGCAACTCTCATATGATTATGAGTAAATTTCGTACATGTTATATATCTTGGAAAATGAACCTTCTAACCTTGAAGAAGCTGTGAAATTTGGGGATGCCACATTCTAAAATGATGCTATTGATGATGAAATGGAGTTCATAATGTTTAATAATACATGGATATTAGTAGATTTGCCTTTCAGTTCTAAACTCATAAGATGTAAATGGATCTTTAATAGAAGATGAAACTTGATGGATTATAAGGCTAGATTAGTTAACCAAAGGGTTTAGACAATCTAAAAGCATTGATTATTTTGATACATGTACTTTTGTGGCTAGCATTTCATCAATTAGAACTTTTATATCTTTGGCTTCCATATTTAACCTTGAAATTAACCAATTGGATGTGAAAACAACATTCTTAAATGTATATTTGGATAGAAAGGTACATATGGAACAACTAGAAAGATTCATTTTTCCAAGACAAGAAAACAAAGTTTGTAAATTAGTTAAGTTTTTGTATGGTTTAAAACAAGCTTCTAAATGGTTGCATGAAAGATTCAATAACGTAATTATTTCTAATGGTTTACATTTGAATAAAGCTAATAAATGAATCTGTATGATAATGATGTTGTCATTATATGTTTGTATGTAGATGACATGCTATTTTTTTTTTTTTTTTGATAAGTAATATTGTATATATCAAAAAAAGTGCAATGCGCCTCTAAGTACACACGAAAGTATACATAGGTAGCCCGACTTAAAACTCAAAGACAAAACCCAAAAAGACCCAACCCAAAAATCCCAACAAGTAGCCACAACCAAACAGTAAAACCAAAAAAAGAACCCAAAGACTAAAGCCCACAAAAGCCCAACACCAGCCTTAAAAAACCCAAAGCCCCTAATGCACCTCTGGATGAAAGGAAAATGCATTTTCGGTCCCAACACAACCTCGCCAGCGCTGGCACTTCTCTAGAGAAGGTCTCCCTCTAGCCTCAAAATTGATGGAGCATTCTAAATTATTGAGTTCCTTATTCCCTTTTACCTTTGGGGTATAGGGCTCCCGCTTCTCTTCAATATTCGAAAAAAGATTCAAAAGACTTTTCTCGTCACCTTCTACACCATAAGACAATCTCACAATGAGGGCGAATTTCACCGCATCTAGCACCACCTCCGAATAGGTCTCCACCCCCTTCTCCAAAGTTTCCGCCACAACCTCGGCCAACAACTCCTTGTTTTTATTTAACTGCTAAGCAATCTTCTCCTTCACTCTCCAGGCATAGCCTATTTGAGACTTGGAGACAAAGGAGTAAATTGGAGCACCACCCTCCAACATGCAAGGAAAAGGTTCGTTGAGTCTCAAACCCAGCTCAGCCACGTGATTCTTCGAAGAAGAATAGACCTGTGATTCTTCGACGACAACCTTAGAACCCTTAACTGACGATGAAGCCTCCTTCATCCCAGGTAGAGAAGGAGCATTTCTAGACCCTAAAAAACCCTGACGGAGCAACCCTTTCGCCGATGTAGAGATACGATCAGCCTTAACAGAAGCTGCCTCCGGAAGGACACAGACCACCGCCAGAGACGCAGGAGAGACAGAGGCCTCGACCGTAGTAGTAGGGGAAACAAAAAGATCCCTTACCCTAGACACAGTACTCACTAGAGTAGTCTGCCAACCTCGACCTGTCTCCGGCAACATAGCAGCCTCCGACAGCGAACCAGGCCCCGACACGCAACCATGAATAGGTATCCCATCACCGATACAGCAAACCATCGTCTTCTCCAAACCAACTTTCACAAAAGGCTTCGGCTACACCTCCGCCATCGTCTGACACAACATCGCAAGCGCGAAATCAGCACTAGGAACGAAAGCGACCGGCGCAGAAAGCTTAGAAGCCAGTCGGATACAAGAATCCCAACAAGCGGCCTCATCGGTAGCGGCCTCACCGATATAGGCTACCGGAAACAAAACATCCCCCATAGTAATAATAATTCTTGTATTAAAGATACAAAAGATTTTTTGTCATCGCATTTTGATATGAAATATATGGGGTGTAGCTAAACACCATACTTAATATTAAAATACATAGAATAGGAACTACATATGTTATACCACAAACTCATTATATTGACAAAATTTTGAATAAATTTAGTCATTTACATGACAAAATTTATCGTGTTTCTTATAACTCTAGTTTAAAGCTTGGAATAAATCAAAATCAATGTATTCACAACTAGAATATTTTCGTGTTATTAGAAGTCAAATGAATGCAATGCATTGCACACGTCCATACATTGCATTTGCCATAAACAAATTGAGTAGATACACAAGTTGTCCAAGCATTGAATCTTGGAAAGAAATTTCCAATTGTTTTGGGTTACTTAAAAGGAACTAGACCTTATGCTCCATACTATGGATGATATCGCTATGTGATTGAAAGGTATAGTGATGCAAATTGGAACCGTGAATGATGAATCTAAATCCACAAGTGGATAGGTTTTTACCCTCGGTAGTCCAGCTATCTCTTAAGGATCTAAGAAACAAACTTGCATAACTTACTCAACTATGGAGTCAGAGTTAATTGGTCTAGGAGCCGCTAGGAAAGATGTTGAATGTTTGAGAAACCTATTGATTAACTTGCCTGTGTGGCCAACTCCAATGCCTCCCATTTTCTTACATTGTGATAGCCAAGCCACATTATCAAGAATATACAATAAGTTCTATAATGGAAAGTCAAGACACATTAGTTAAATATAACACTGTGAGACAATGAGAAAAACCCCACTTGAAATGTGTCTAAAACAAATTGAATAGATCACTAAAAGATGGCAACCCAACCTAAACTTTGAATAATAAACTCTAGGTTCAATGGGAAAAACAAAGTCTTTATGGTGATAGTTGTAGCACCTAAATTAGACCATCAAGAGGAACAATGATAGTTTTAGTGCTAGTCCAATAGTGAACAATGATGTTTGTCTTGTAAGTAATCTGTCATTCGTGAAGCAAATTCGTATTGTTCACCTTATACACTATAGAGTGGGGTGGGGCCTTTAGTTTAGGAATGATTCCATGTCTTGGTAATCTCTAAAATAGAAAACTTGAGCACGATAACATTTAAATTTCATCGAAAGAATGAGTAACCTAGGTATGGATTGCAGGTGTAGTCCTCGTCAATAGTCACCCAAAGGATAGGATCTAGGTGGTGAAAATTGACATTGAGAAGTGATGGAATTTAACTGTTTATTTTTATTGGTTGCGTTTATTTTTTTGGTGATTATGTTTTGGCGAGAATGATTTCCTTATATAGACGTTTCACAATCTGAAAATGTCTGTAATGACTCATGCCCTTATTGTTGGATTGTGATGCTTGTGTGTGTGTCCAAAGTTAAATTACTACCCTAGCCTTGGTCTTTTCCATCACCAAACTCCATTCTTTACATTGAGAATTTGATTGAGTTTTTGAGGTACATATAGATGCTATATCAGTTTATGCTTTCATACAATATTTCTTCATCTTCATCATATACCTTGGTTCATCTCTCTCTCTTTCTCTCTCTGTATTTAGCTATAGCCGATTTTTCTTGCCTTTGTTACAATATTCCCTAATTGTCTCTCATGGATTCTATTTAATTTTCTTTAATTGGTGTAGTGCCATGTTCACCTATTCATTTCTGCAATATTTTTTTATCTTTTATTTCAGTCTATGATGTATTATAATAAAAATACATTTGATGGAATTTAACTATTTTTATACCTATAGGTTGGTTGAGATAAACACCATCCACATAAATGTGATACCTTTTTGATTTGAAGTAACAACATATGTATTATGTAAACTAGCTTAGAACCCGCGCAATGCGCGAAATTATTTATCATAATTTAATTTTAAAACTTAAAACACATTTCCATTGTATTTTTTATTATAGGTTAAAAAAGTTATGTAAACAAATATATCATGCCTATTTTAATTAAAAAAAAAAAAAAAAAAAAAAAACATAGTAAAGGTTATACAATAGTTTATTGCTGAACATAGTGACACAATTACACATAAGAATTAAGATTGCATGAATATATAAATCTCATAAAAATATACTGTTGGGGATAAAATCCACTATGGGTCCCACTATCTCTTAACAACCCTCAATTATCTCATAAGATCCTACATTATCTCAACTACCTCACATTATCTATCCACTATTTCAAATGATCCCTCAATGATCTGAAAGGAGAAGATCGAGGAAGCAGTTACACAGATACAACCCTATTAAAGGGAACGCCAGGCATTGGTAACAGGGATCGATCATTTATTTTCTCAATACATAGCTAGCTCTGGCTATATTTAGACCCTATATACGATTGCTAACTTAAGCAACGGAAGGTCTACGAGGCCTTCCCCGGAGACCCCTTTGACGCTCTTATTATTTTGTAGGAGCCTGAAGATTGATGATCACAAACGCCTCAAAGAACGTGAAGATCACACCAATCGGAGACTGTTAGACCAAAAAAATGCGCCAACAGTTTGGTGCCGTTTGTGAGAATACAACTACGTTCTTACAAAATCAAAATCCGTTATGGTGACGTGCATTCAGGCGATACATCAACCGGAATGAGATGGTTTCCTTCTCGAAATTTTGAAATTTCGGAGAATCCATGGCAGATCTATACTTATCCGATGGATTTGCACATATCTAAAATCATGGATCCCAGATCCACTCTGTTGCCATCTGCGTACCCCAAATCAGTGTTTGCTTTCGTTAGATCTGCAAGATCTATTTAATGAAAGGGAAATCAGACAACTTTTACTGTAGCCGTCAAAAATAAAGAAAAAACCTTCTTGCATCACGCCTTTTCAGAAGAAAAAGGGAAGAAAGCTTAGTAAAAAAGGACAGCTTTTGAGAAATCTTGCATTAGAAAATTATTTTAAAAAATAGTACCATATGCAAGAACGTAGACCTATGACGAGGCCACTTATGAGAGTGGCTTTGATTTTTTAGCCTTCACAAAATTGCATGAGAAGAGACAAACGTCTCTGAACTCATCTGACTACAATGAGCAATGCACACGTAGGCCCATGACTATGCCACTGAAAGTGGCTTTGGTTTTTTAAGGGGTAAGTAATTGAAAGCAAAAGATGGGAAAGGTGCCAGAAACGAAGGCACCAACAGTGTCTTTCCGACCCCTCCTCAGAACTGCCAGTGCTCCTTCTCGACACCGACTCCTCCTCACCACTGATGCCCATACTCAGTGATTTGGAAGTTAAGCTCGCTGCTAAAAAGGATCGTCGACCTCTCCTCGGTGATCCAGCGACTAGCAGTCCGTAGGTTTGTGAGCCAGCAGACCCACGACATTCGCTCACATGTTGCCGAACACATGAAGGATGCCTCAGTCCCCGAACCTCTTCCAACTTTAGGCTCCCATGACAAGCTCTCCTCAGACCGCTGAGGTCGACCCATCCTCGGGCACCACCAAAAGTGAGCCTAGCAAACTTGCCGACGAACTCCCTCCAGATTCCCGACATATTTTTCTCTCGCTAAGACTTGCTCAGCCTCGCTTCACCGGGGAACTCGTCCTATGTCGCACCACGCCCCGCGATCAGTGATCGCGAAGTCCCAGCTCAGGTTTGGTGAACCCAAGCTTGTCAAGGAGCTGCAAACCCAAGCCCACCGATCCTCCACTTAGGCTCACAGAACCTCACCTCATGGTTTGCCGAGCCCACAATTCCGGTCCGCGCGAGCTCCATACAGGGTCGCTGCGAGCGATCCTGCGATTTCACCCCGGTGAACCAACGATCCAACCTTCGAGCCCGCAGTTCCAACGACGAACCAGCGAGCCTGCGGTCCCGCCATGAGACACCTCCTACGAACGATCAGCGTCCACACAGGACAAACTCGGCCTCGCCTCAAACTTGCCCAAGCTCGCCAGATTGCAGGCCTCGCCAAGTCCTACCTGAAGGTCGCCACCTGATATTCTCAACTCAGGTTCGTCCAACCAGCTTCGGAGTTGCAGTTAGCTCGCCCAAAGGTTCATTGAACCCTCCTCAGATTCGAAGATCAAACTCGGGTTCATCTCACTGAGCCCTCCTCATTCGTCGAATCGCCGACCCAGACTGGGGCATCACCATGAGCGAGCCCAGCACTCGCCGATGAACCAGCGCTCGAGCGACCTCGACCTCACCTGGTCCTCGCAAGCCTGGCGTCACCTCACCGGTGAACCAGCAATTCGAGTGACGAGGCTCGAATCTGCCAAGTCACCGAGCCAGCCTTGGGGTCATCTGGACGACCCATTCTTAGCTGCATACAGGGCAGTCGAGTGTCAGTTCTCTTCAACCTTAGGTTCATTGACTCCTCTTCTTGGATTTATAATTATGAATTGTATTTTGCTTGGATGCACTTGTTCTCATTTTGTGCAGAAAAAGTTCGAAATCCCAAGGAATGAAAAATTCCGAAACTCCTAGGAAAAAATTCCGAGTCGCAACTCCAAGGGAATAATTCCGAGGATGGGTCATCTCGCGAAAATCCAAGGAGCAAGTCCGAGTCTCAGACCGAAATCCCGAGGATGAAGTCCGAGTTCGAGAGTCCAAGGATGGAGAATTCCGAGGAAAATTTTCGAGTCAAAATTCCAAAAGGACAAAATCTAAGGAACAATCCCGAGAGTCACAACTCCAAAGGAAACAATTCCAAGGAAAAGTCCCGAGAATTATAACTCCAATGGAACAATTTCGAGGAAAAAATCCCGAGAACCATACAGCCAACTTACACCAAGACGTTCCATAAACAAGTGGATACCCGGAAGCCTAATGTCAACAACATGGCTCTTCCTACTCTTGTCGATACTGCAAGGCTGTTATTGAATCAGATTGACTAAGAAAACAAAATTCTCCTTAGAGATGTTTCTGGGTCATAGACCCATCAAGATTTGCGAGATAAGTCTCATTTATGCTTTTTCATTTAATTTGAGAACTTAATAGCATTTGACAATTTATTGAAGTGTCAAAATTTGACTTTTCAAAGAGATAAAGCCAACACGTTGCTTGTCAAAAATTGGAGAAAGGAAAAAGAGCGAAGATAGACAGAGGCTTACTCCTCTCATGAAAATAGTATTGTCATCTCGATGGTCAAGGCGAAGGAACTGAACTTCCCAATTGCTCTAAATATGGAGCTCCTATGAAGTCATTTCACAATTTACGGGATACAATAGTGGACAAAGGGAGCTCATTTCAAAGAAGCAGAACTTGCTCTCGGTGGTAGCTTCACCATGGCTGAGGCCCGAGTCTCACTCCCGGGGGGTATACCTCTCATCTTACACAACCAATGGTGTGTCACCCAAAGTTGAGAAAATCAATAGCTCCAACCATCTATCTAGACAGCAAGATGCTTTCATTGAAGCCCAACTTCAATGAGACAAGCGGGCCCTCCACGGGGGGTCTCTCATTAAGACAAAGAAGCTCCCGCATCCATGGAGCACCTAGCAGCCCAGAGTAGGTCCTACCTTGCTATGGCATAAGACTGCTCTAACGCATACCCTTGCCATGGCAAGGCGACCCACCTCAGATACGAATGTCATCATGATAATGCAAGCTCATGGTCCGCTAAGATGGAAATGTTGATTCAGCATGCCCGTCGGCAATGACTCGACGAAAGCCAAGCAACAACATCCAAGGGTCAAAGTCAAATATCAGCAAGGAAGCATCGGCTAGGGCAACTCCTCTCCACTGAACTCATTTCACAATTTGAGTATCTCGCCATTGACACCACTCCTGCCACATAGAAATGGGAGGTACATATTCTATTTTTATATTATATGAATCTTATAACCAAATACATGCAGGAAAAGCTCAATGTAGGAGGAGTTTGCTCCTAAGCTGC
This sequence comes from Corylus avellana, assembly GCF_901000735.1. Taxonomy (NCBI): domain Eukaryota; kingdom Viridiplantae; phylum Streptophyta; class Magnoliopsida; order Fagales; family Betulaceae; genus Corylus; species Corylus avellana. The sequence continues at coordinate 18,874,284 of NC_081544.1, forward strand.
CATTAAATGGTTGCCAACAAGACGCTTCACCTAAGCATGGCCGAGCATCGCTCCGCCTCAGCATGACCGAGGCCCGAGTCTTACTCCGCCTCATACGGCTGAGTTCGCTCTGCCTCACCATGGCCAAGGCCCGAGTCTACTCCGCCTCATAGGACCGAGTTCACTTCACCTCATACGGTCGAGTTCACTCCGCCTCATACGACTGAGTCTCACTCCGCCTCATACTGTTGAGCTCACTCTGCCTCAACATGGCCGAGGCCCGAGTCTCACTCCGCCTCTATGATGTACAAATTTAATTGTACTCGCAAGTGCGCGAGTTGTGTGCAGTAAAGTGTGTGTGCAAGTGCAAGGTCGAATCCACAGGGAGTCGTATTTGCAAAAATTAATTTTCTAATTTAAACCAATTTTATCTTAACCTAGTTTCAAATTTCGTATTTTTGTCGTGCAAAAACATAAATTGAACTAAATGATTTGAAAACAATTAATTAAAAAGTACTAAGGTTATCTGAATCCACTTCGCCAAATCAAACAACATGTTCTTGCATTTTATGCATACAATAGACAACAAAAAAGTTTATACATTGTTCAAAAGTCGTAAACACGTACATTAAATCATTCGATGAATCCATCTGTTAAATGAATCACAACGAATATTTAATTAAGCTCAAATCATCCACTGTATCCGTAGATCACAATGAATATTAGTCTCAATTCAATCATTCGATGTACCCCCAGACGAAACACAACGAATATAAAATTTAGCATGAATAAAAGAACAACACTCAATCAAATGAAATTAATCAAACAATTGAATTGACTTTGAACAACAATTTCATTAAAAATCACATTGTATACATAAAACGACAAGAATATGAATGTTTATCAATCACGAGGCTTCATCTTCAACCTTAGTTGAAGATTTAGCCTCTCATGACAAAAGAAATCATAAAGAAACTAAATTAACTTCATTAAAATCAAATACTTACAAAAGAATTCGAGTTCAAAGTGACAAAATGCCCATAAAACACGAAAACGACAAAGAACAGCGCCCCTGGCGCGCCTCCGTACGTTTACAATAGAAAAGAATGATATTTATAAGCTAATTTTAGGGTTTCAGCACTGCCAGGTCGGCCGAGTGCGCTCGATCGCACTCTAGGTGCGCTCAATCGCACTCGGGCAACATGTTTTCTGCTGCGTAGGGCGCGAATGCGCTTGATCGCACTAAATGTGCACTCGAGCGCACTTTCAGTCAAAATTAGCCTACTCTTGTGAAATATGAATTTGTAGATCTTCGAGTTAGCTTTCCAATGACACTAAGATCGCTTCAATCCGAGCTATACAACTCAAGATATGGCCCTTTTAGTGGGACTTGTCGGGTGCGAATTATCGGTCGATCCCAATTTGCTGCCAATGCTCCATGAAGTGTCTTAAGCTTCAGAATTAATGGAATGAGTTACAAATTTCACCTTAAAGCCGCATTTTTATTTTAACAGCCTGCAAATCACTAAAATACCAAAACTAACCAAAACATCAGAAAATAATAAAGCTAAAGGCTTAGCAAATGCAAATTAAGGGGTCTAAATATGCAATATTTGGCACTCATCAAATATCCCCAAACTTACATTTTGCTAATCATTTAGCAAAACAAAATGAAAGCAAGGAACATATGTCCGCTGTCATGGGAGAGACGAATGCATTTAGCATATGCAACAAGCATTTTAAATCTCTAGGCATCCCTAGTGGACGAGTGAAGTCTCATGAAGGTTTAACAGAAATAATACTCATAAACATTTTTAGCACTATGTCATTGACAAACACAATTTCCTCACAAACACATGGTTCTCACATCTTGAGCAGGTTTAACAAAGTAAACACTACAATCAAATCATCAAGCCAACCACAAATCATTCAACTCAAGTGTGGAAATTTGAAACAACACAAGCTCCAATAGGTGCAAAGTGAGACTAACACAAAGTTAAGATGCTTCAATTTTTCTCAAAGTCTGGTGTACCTCAAAATTCATAGGAATTCACACAGATGAAAACACCAAAGGCTTAGATCAAGACAAGCATTGATATATATATATATATTTTGTGTAGGTTGTGCAATGTTCGGCTCTCTTAAGCTTTTTAATTGACCTATGTAAGGAGTGTTGGGCCAGTGACTCCCAAACCAGATGGTTTTAGGGCACTAGATGTAAAACATTCCTAAAGCTTAATTACTCAAGTCAAAAAGGCTACGAAGCCAAACTAGCCATATAATCAACCAAATTGAATTTTTCATCTTTTTACGCGAACACTCAATGCTTAGTGAGGCATGAGGTCCGATTACTCAATGAAAAGCTCAAACTGATGATGACACACACACACACACACACACACACACACATATATATATATATTTTTTTTTTTTTCTATCCTCAAGCCAAGGTTTCATCAACACTTCATCTTACAAATCGCAATGCACACCCTAATTAATCCAAATCTCATACCTCACAAACTTTATGCTAGTGTGCTTGTGATAATCAACTCAGACATGTGAAGTCTCTTTAATCCACCAAATGAGTTAAAGGACTCAGATTTCTAATGACATGCAGTGTTCAAAAAGTTAAACACACTAATGGCATGCAAACCACAATTATGATGTAACTCATGCCCAATCAACAACATGGCACGATTTTTATTTTTTTTTTAACAAAACAAACAGATAAAAACAAACAAAAAGACACAAACAAACAAAAAGATAATGTGTTTTTCCACACCCCAAACTTAAATGACACATTGTCCCCAATGTGGCAAGAGATATAATACCGTGGGATGAGGAAACTCGAGTGTGCAAAGTCAAGGCGTCCCCCAAACTTGAACACCAAAACATCTGTCAAAATCTAACAGCAATATTTCCTCATAGAAACAAACATCAAAATATTAATTGCTATTAGAGAAAAAAAAAATGAAATGACAAGAAATGAATGACAAAAAGGAAAATAAATCAAAAATAAAGTGCGGAAAATAAAAGAAAGAAAGAATACCGCACTTTCCCCGATCATTTGGGTGTCCAACCAATCCCTTCCACCCTCTCTTCTTAAGAATTCAATATTCCTCTGGAAGGATGTTTCGCCATCTCAGGTAGCCTAGTTGCTTGCTTCGAATGATCTTCTTTGGAACATGGTTCCTAGATTTGTGACCTTGTGTGCATAGATCCTTGAGACGTTCAGAATAAGACGACTTTTTGAGACATTGATAAGATGAAGCTTGGGGTCCATAAAGTGTCTCAAGAGGGATTGTGACAAAGGATTGAGCTTCAGTACTCACTTCCTTGTCATTGGACATATTTGGGGGCTTAATTTGCTCTCGTACTCAACTTGCGCCAAGTGCTCCTCTTTCTCTTCCTCTTCATTGTTATCCAAAATGAAAGGTTTAGCTATTGATGAAGATGATTTAAATGATGATATCTCAGTGGTTTCCTCATTTTTAGTTCGCATCTTAGGAGTGGAGGCCAATAAGGCATTAGCTTGCTCAAGTAACTTGTCAAGGTCTAGGTTACATCCAAATTGAACAAAGCACTTTCCCAATGGGTCCTCCAGACTTGGCTCATCAACAGTCTCCTCATCTTTTTCCTCACTCCCAAATATGGTGGTTGTTTGAACATGCTCATTTGCAGACTTGCTAGCATCTTTCTCATCAATCATGTAATAGTTAATGAATGGACAATCATCTATCCGATGAGAAGGATAATAACAGTATGAGCATGACTTATTAGGTGCGTGAGTGTGAGGAGGTTGGGTATGGGCATGCCTAGCTGCCATGAGTTGGTTTACTCTTTCATCTAAGTCATCAACATAAGCAATTAGAAAATGTTGCTCTAATGACTCTTGAAGAGGGTAATTGCTAGGTGAAGGCATGGAAGAATGGTTATTGAACAATAGATATTTAGGATGGTGCAGTTCATGAGATTGGGGAGCATAATTTCCCGTAGCGTGAGCTTGCCACAAGAAATCAGAATGGTTGCTCCAATCTGGGGTGTAGAAATTGGAAGTTGATTTAGACCCCGGATTGGAGAAATTGGTGTTCATCTGCTCCATTCTTCCATGCTAGGTGAAGGCATGGAAGAATGGTTATTGAACTGTAGATATTCAGGATGGTGCAGTTCATGAGATTGGGGAGCATAATTTCCCGTAGCGTGAGCTTGCCACGAGAAATCAGAATGGTTGCTCCAATCTGGGGTGTAGAAATTGGAAGTTGATTCAGACCCCGGACTAGAGAAATTGATGTTCATGTGCTCATATGAAAAATTGAAAAATTGTCCCAAGGATGGACAATTACCTGAACTATGATAAGGGCTGGAGCCAAGAGTTGATTTTAGTAGGGGCGACATTAAAATAATAAAATAATATTTTATTTTTTATAACATAAAAAATGATAAATACAATTTAAAATAAAAATATTTCATAACACAATATAAAAAATTTATTCTTCATGAAGCTTATATGACTATCATTTATTTGATACTTTTTCTTTTTTTTGTCGACTGAAATTCACTGTCCTCCAAAAATCAACCTGAAAAGAGATATTGTAGGAAATAGTACTAAGAAATTAGATTTTTTTTTTTCTAATTATACTAAGAAATTAGTTGATTGATATGTTAGTTGACTAGTATATTCTTACAAAATGATGAAAAGTCTAGAGACTTAATAACTTATGAGCATGTTTGAAATTACATAGAAAAATAGAACTTTGTCTCTAAAATTTTGTTAAAAAAAATTTCCATTGAAAAACTTTAAGGGTTGCATTTGGATCCCCTCCAGTCCGTTTGGACTAGAGGGGATCCGGTCCTTGTTATTGTAGGGGCATAATTGTCTCCAAATTTTGGTACCATGTGTTTGCTACTTTTACTATTACTAATGTTTGGTAATAAAATGAAAAAAAAAAAAATGCATTTAGAAGCAAAAATGGATAAAAAAAAAAAAAGAAAAAAAAAAGGAATACGTGTAGTGACTTTTTTATTTCATTATAGCAAAATGGTTAATGTGATTTTTATTTTCAAAAAAAAAGAAAAATAATAATTGCATAACAAACTTTAGTAGGTGTTCGGGTGCATGGAGAAACAATACATTAAGACAATGCTCAACCTGAGTTTACTTATATAATTGACAAAAACCCAATAAAAAATAGCTAAAAAAGAGAAAGAGAAAGAGAAAAAAGAAAAGAAAAAGTAATTGAAGCCTGCTTTACTTGCCCCACGTAGAGACTACAAATTGCTTTTCTTTCTCAAGCCATAAGCCACCTCACCTATATCTCTCATCAATCAACACCTCAGTATGTAATTAATGCTTCCACCTACTCAACTTTATCACTTTTTCAATTCTTGGTCCTCTAGATATTTCTCTGCGCCTCCACACAAACACAAACCAGAAGAGGTGAAGAAAATAAGATTTTACTTTGCGGCCTGCGCCTTCATGCTGAACAAACAAAAACCAGCAGGGGCGAACCAAGAAAGGAGGAGGAGGGGGGCTTGAGCAAAAAAATTTAAAAACGACCTTATAAATTTTTTTTTTCAAAATTTTTGCAGGGGCGGGCGCCCTTGCCCCGCCCTTGCGTAGATCCGCCACTAGCTGGAGCAGTATAAACATGGTCCATGTGCGTAGAAATGGTGAGAGAAGTTGGTAGGAGCGGGTGTCCTACAACTAAGAGTAGCATTAAAATTACCAAATGGAAAATTCATGCTTACCCTCACTCTTTAAAACAAAACACACCTCCACATGAAACAGTAACAAATTATTATTATTATTATTTTTTTCTAAAGAAATTAAAATAAACAAAAATGAAAACTAACACAGAAACACAAAACTAAATAGAAATACCAAAAAAAAAACAAAAGACTCAAAAACTCACAAAATGGACCAAACATAAGTTTGGCAAAATTTTAGGTGCTGGCCCATTTTGATGCAGTCTGTGGAGGTGCGCTCGACCGTAGGTGATGTGCGATCGAGCGTAGATGGGCGCACCTGCGGAAGCGTCAAGCGCAGGCGCGCGGGATGCTTGCTGCGTCAGGCTCGAATGCGCTCGAACGCAGGTAATGTGCGATCGAGCGCTTTGGCAGGGACTAGTTCCTTCGGAAGAACTGCAACAGAAACAACAAAAACAAACAACTTTTTTTTTTTTGTTAGTAATTGTAAACAGAAAAAAAATAAAAAATAAAAAGAAACAAATTGTAAAAAGAAAATAACTAGTAAAAAAATAAACTCAATTTAAACAAAAATCAAATTTCACAAACAAACGACTCCCCGGTAATGGCGCCAAAATTTGATGTACAAATTTAATTGTACTCGCAAGCGCACGAGTCGTGTGCAGTAAAGTGTGTGTGCAAGTGTGAGGTTGAATCCACAGGGAGTCGTATTTGCAAAAATTAATTTTCTAATTTAAACCAATTTTATCTTAACCTAGTTCCAAATTTCGTATTTTTGTTGTGCAAAAACATAAATTGAACTAAATGATTTGAAAACAATTAATGGAAAAGTACTAAGGTTATCGGAATCTTCCTCGCCAAATCAAACAACATGTTCTTGCATTTTATGCATACAATAGACAACCAAAAAGTTTATACATTATTCAAAAGTCGAAAACACGCACATTAAATCATTCGATGAATCTATTCTTTAAAAGAATCACAATGAATATTTAATTGAGCTCAAACCATCCATTGTATCCGTAGATCACAATTGATATTAGTCTCAATCCAATCATTCGATGTACCCCCAGACGAAACACAACGAATATAAAATTTAGCATGAATAAAAGAACAACATTTAATCAAATGAAATTAATCAAACAATTGAATTAACTTTGAACAACAATTTAATTAAAAATCACATTGTATACATAAAACGACAAGAACATGAATGTTTATCAATGATGAGGCTTCATCTTCAACCTTAGTTGAAGATTTAGCCTCTCATGACAAAAGAAATCATAAAGAAACTAAATTAACTTCATTAAAATCAAATACTTACAAAAGAATTCGAGTTCAAAGTGACAAAATGCCTAGAAAACACGAAAACGACAAAGAGCGGCGCCCTTGACATGCCTCCGTATGTTTACAATAGAAAAGAATGATATTTATAAGCTAATTTTAGGGTTTCAGCTTTGCTAGGTCGGTCGAGTGCGCTCGATCGCACTCGGGCAACATGTTTTCTGCTGCGTAGGGCGCGAGTACGCTCGAGCGCACTTCCAGTCGGAATTAGCCTACTCTTGTGAAATATGAATTTGTAGATTTTGAGTTAGCTTTCTAATGACACCAAGATCGCTTCAATCCGAACTACAAAACTTCAGATATGGCCCTTTTATTGGGACTCGTTGGGTGCAAATCATCGCTCGATCCCAATTTGCTGCCAATGCTCCATGAAGTGTCTTAAGCCCAAGAATTAATGGAATGAGTTTCAAATTTCACCTTAAAACCGCATTTTTCTCTTAACAACCTGCAAATCATTAAAACACCAAAACTAACCAAAACATCAGAAAATAATAAAGCTAAAGGCTTAGCAAATGCAAATTAAGGGGTCCAAATATGCAATATTTGGCACTCATCACTCTACATGGCCGAGTCCTGCTCCACCTCTACATGGACTAGCTTCGCACTGCTGAATTCCATGATCGCCTCGCCCTCGCTCACTTTCGCCGGACCTCGCCGAAAGTTCACATGATCCCTAGATTTCCTGGGAATCCGAACAAAAGGATCCCGAAAGTCACATATCTAAGAATGGGGGGGTATCTGGTTTGAAGATCATCAACAACATTTTGAAGAAACGGCTTGGTGAGCGCAAGGGAAGCAGTCATCTTAGCTAGGATTGGATCGAGAAGCTTCCGCGTAAAGACCTTTTGGTACAAGTGCAACGATGAAGGCCTCAAACTACACCTTCACTTGTTGAAGGAGAAGCAGGACAAGCCCCAAGTAACCATGGCAGCACACTGGGAGATAGCGGCTCAGCCACTTCAGTCAGAAGATCTCGTCGCTTCGGAAAATAGCCAAAGAGTTTTTCCAAGATCAAACTCGGGAAATATAACTAAGGCACTTTTCCAGTGGCTTCGGAAAAAAGCCAAAGAGCTTTCCCGAGATCAAACTAGGGAAACATAACTAAGGCACTCTTCCAAATTTAACTCGTCAAGAACATAAAGCATCTGAAGTAGGATTGTTCAAAAAATCATTCTCAGGATATACAACTGAAGATGCTTTCCCGAGTCTTAAAATAATTCTTGAGATATACAGCCGAAGAGGCTTCTTGAGTCTGAAGGAGGTCACAAATACACATAAGACTCTCGATGCCCGACCAGCTGAACAAGTCAACCATGGGAATCGGTGGTAACTGTTGAGGATAAAATCCACTATGGGTCCCACTATCTCTCAACAACCCTCAATTATCTCATAAGATCCTACATTATCTCAACTACCTCACATTATCTCTCCACTATTTCAAATGATCCCTTAATGATCTGAAGGAGAAAATCAAAGAAGCAGTTATACAGATAAAACCCTATAAAAGGGAACACTAGGCATCGGTAACAGGGATCGATCATTTATTTTCTCAATACATAGCTAGCTCTGACTACATTTAGATCACCATATACGATTGCTAACTTAAGCATCGGAGGGTCTACGGGGCACCCCAGAGACCCCTTTGACGCTCTTATTATTTTGTAGGAGCCAGAAGATTGATAATCACAGACGCTTTGAAGAACGTGAAGATCAAATCAATCGGAGACTGTTAGACCAAAAAAATGCGCCAAGATATACTATCATAAGAACCGTATATAATTTTAGTTTTAATCCATATAAATTAAAACATATTAAAAAATTCTCATATGTGTAATTTAAAATAGAAAGAAGTGTAAAGAAAAAAGAAAACAGCATGAAGAAAACCTGGAATGAGTTAAAATATAAGACCCTTAAAAGCACTAGTAGCAGCTTCCCAACCATTTTCTCTCAATTTAGGGAATAAAATTACTTTTTGATTTCCTAAAAAAAAAAAAAAAACTTCACAATAGATTCCCTTCTTTTTTCCTATATTAATTAAATACTTTTTTTTTTCATCATTGCAACCAATGAGAGAGAATTGTTGGGACATGTAAAAGAGAGAGGAGAGAGAATGAGATGCTTTATAATTTAATAATGTATAGGAAGTCTACAATATTTCCCATTGCATTGAAAAACACTGTAGATGCCATTTAATATTGGTTAAATTTGGGGCTTTTGATGTGGGTGTTTTTTGGTGATTTTTTTGAGATTTTTTCTAAACATAGGGAAGGGAATGGACTATAGGGCGTCTGCTACTAGTGCTCTAAAACATAAGACTCATAAAACATATTAAAATATTTATTCCCATTGGAGTAGTTTTATCTCTTTCATAACAGAAAGAGATAAAAAAATCATGGAAGGAATATTGAAACACAAAAAAAAAATAATGAACAACAAAGTCAATTAAATTTACAAAAGAAAATTATGAAATTTGAATGAAAAATAATATATAAATTAGAATAGAAACTAAGGAAAAACAAAACAACATGAAATAAATATCTCTTTTTCTCTCTCTCTCTATATATATTTTTCCTTTCGACTATCCTACACATATATAACATAAAAGGGATTAAAAAGAAGAGGAAAAATTGAGTATGCTATGAAAAAAAAAAAAAAAAGCAAGCCCCTCTAGAATTACTCTCTCTCTCTTTTCTTCTAGACAACACCAATAAGAACTTCAAGAGGAGATCCTCCCCTTTCACTGTAGCAGTGCTCGGTGTCTTCTTTGTAGGTTCCGCTAGTCTCCGTTTCTAGCAGGTTACTTTAAATCTAGTTTGTAGATGTAGATGTAGATGTAGATCTAAATCTAGATCTAGATCTAGTCTCTTCAACCTTAGATCTGATCGTTTTATTTGGCTAAGGCGTGTCTTCAGAAGGGATATCTACGATGTGCTCCTCCGCTGTTGCTTGTGGGGTTTCTATTTTTTGTTTTTTAGTTTGTTTGTCCTGGCCTTCGGGTTGATGATGGATTTGTTGTCTTGACCTTCGAGTTTAGGATGGAGTAGATCGTTGTGGGGGCTTAACTCTCACGGCCGGATTTTTAGTTTCAAGTTGTTTTTTTATTTTTGTTTTGTATTTGAGCTACCCATGTTCTAGATATAGTTTGCACGAAGTAAATCTGTTCCTTAAATGTAATTGTACATAAGTTAGCGGAAGCTTAAAGTCATTTTTATGACTTTGTAACCTTCATAGCTTTTGGCTATGATTTTTCAGAGTTGTATACTCTATGCAAGTTCATCAATGAAAGTTTCATATTTTTCAAAAAATAAAAAATAAATAACATAAAAGGAACTACTTTTAGGACCAAAAAAAAAAAAAAAACTCAATGAAGATCCAAACACAACATTGGAGTTCTTTGAATGGTCTTGGTCAAAAGTCCGTACGCAAATATTTGTATGAATGTGCAGTTGAGAAATTGTAAATTCTCCGTGTTGCATTCAGACAAAGGGGCAAACAAAATCCACAAAAAGCAAACACAGTAAGGAAATCACTTTTTTTAATCCACTATCTCCAACGAAAAGCAACAGAAAGTTCAAATTGCTGTTTTGATTTATTTAATTCGTTTTTCTTTTCTTTTTTGACAGAATTAGTGAATTCTTTTCAATGGAATTTGAGTTAGAAAAATTCTTATGTCTCTCTGTCTGTCTCTGTCTCTGTCAAGCAACATAATTTTTTTTTTCTTTGTCTCTATCTATGTACTTCCCTCTTGAAAGTTGCCAAGAAAAAGAGGAATTTCAACATAAGAGAAAAGCATAAGAGCCGAGCAAAAAAAAAAATAGAAGATAGGAAGAGAAGAGGAAATTAAATTAAGAAACAGATTTAGAATTTCAAAAGATGAGAAGAGAACCAAGAAAAAAAGGAAGACAGGACAAGAAGAAGAAGAGGAACACGAAGTCCGTGAAGAAGAAAAAGAAGATGGTGGTGCTCATATCAATAATTTGGTAAAATTAGGTTTTTTTTTTAAAAAATATTTTACTTGTATTTGCCGTAGAGTAAATCTGAGGTGAAAATAGTAGTTGGCATAATAATATGACATGGATTTTTAAGAATCATAAATAAAATATGACATATGTCATACTTTTATTAGATGTAACGTGGCACACTAACAGAATCCGTTAAGTTAATGGATGAAATTTAATTGCAGGGACTAAATTTTTTTTTTTTTTTTTTGCATACCACGAGGACCTTTGAGTTCGTTTTGATATCACATGGAGTAAATTGTAAATCAGGTAAACCACAGGTTTTCCCTAAATTTAGAAATGATGTCGTATGTAGGTATTATCATATTATCATATAAACGACCTTTTTTTTTTTTTTTTTTTTTCATAAATGTGAACCTTTTTTTTTTTTTCTTTCTTTAAAAATGTGATTAGTAAATTTTACTAACCGCATTTTCATCCCTACTCCCAACCATTAGATTAGACATTAAAAACTCTTCAAACGGTACAAATCTAGTGGTCAACTGTTATTACCGTACACAATAATGATAAATAATATGAAATAAAAAATGGAGCAGTAAGAGAAAATCGAAACACAAATTTACGTGGTTCGACAATGTGCCTATGTCCACAGGAGAGTGCAGCTATAATTATGGATGCTAATATATCTGAAAGCGTTTTGGATCATCATGATCAACTCCTCTCTCTATTTTGAGGACATCTTGAAAGCCTTATAAGGGTGCATTTGACATTGTGATATCATACATAAAAAGTGTGAATTTAAACTAAATTGCATAAAAAAATTATTTGAGATTGTGTTTTTTGAAAATTGCAATTCGAAAACACAATTTTTTTTTTTTGCATTTTCAAATTGTAGATAAGGAAGTGCTTTTTTGAGAACACAGAATTTTAAAAGCCAAATAGAATTTTTCAAACAATATAGGTTCATCAATCATCATATTGTTTTAAGCTTTATTCTTGGGTAATTTATTGTTTTGATCAATATAGGTTCATCAATCACCATATTTGTTTTGATCAATATAGTGTAAAGTAGTGATCTTTTTGAAATTCTTGTGGGCATTGTTGTGGGTATGTCGTGAAAGAGAAAAACGAGAGGGAGAGAGAAAACACTTTTATAAATTAAAAATAAAAAGAGAAAAGTGAGAGAAAGAATTTTTGGTGTTAAAGAATGTTTACGGTGAGCTACACTAGCTACACTGCAACTTATATTTTGAGAAGTTTTATCCAATTTTTTTTAAAAAGCATGCAATTGGGGTTTATGTCCCCCTCTGGCCTAGTAACCAGCTGACCCAAATGCAGATCCAACATCTGCTGGCCCAATGTCCAAGCAGCCCAAGCGCGACTTTAGGGCCACCTAGAAACCCGCGAGCCCAGATGCTCCAATAAGTATTGGACGTGGGATGCAAGTCGCTAGCAGAAAATCCTCTCAAGTGAGGCAACAAAAGCTCATGATTACTTATTTGGGAAGACCATTCTTCTCGATTCTTTTCTGTTTTTTAGTTGATTTGACATTATTAATATTCAATTCAACTCAAATTTTTTTAACTTTATTCAAAATTTTATATTTTTCAAACAACCCAAACGTAATTTCAACACTTTTTTTTTCCTCGATATTCATAATTTTGAATTCAGTTCAATTGAATAGAAAAATAATCGCAAACACAAACGAGCCCGAAACAACAAATCACTCTTAAAAAAAGAAAGAATGCCTACCCAAAAAGAATCACCTCAAATAAAGATGTTCCACCAAAGAGACAAAGTTTTCCTCCAAACTGAATTGGAGGAACTTCCTTCAACCCAGTTATAAAAATAACATATGTCTATTTTTTTAATAACATGTGAGATATACATGAGTTTTTAATATTATTTATTCTAACTTTTTTCCTGTTATAAAAAGTCATGTGTATCTCACATGTTATTAAAAAAAAATAGACATAAGTTATTTTTATAACTAGTTGAAGGAATTTCCTCCAATTGGGTTGGAGGAAAACTCTCTCCCTACCAAAGACAATGGTACTGATAAGGAAGATGAATATCAAAGGACACTCGTGACATGATCAAAGATCCAATCAGCTAAATAAATCACTAATTAAAAATACTTGCCTTATATAGGGCATCCCATCGAACCAAGACCTCACTTATATAAGGTTGGCTAAAGGCAATGACCAACTAACCTCTCATGCCCCAATATCTACCTATTTGTCTTATTTTTACTTCCATACCTTTATTCATTTAAGTATAGAAGATGGAGGTGGTGCTATCTCCTCCTCCTCCCTTTGCAACGCACTACTTTAATATTTAATTATCTTGTAAAAATTTCAAATAAAAAAATAGGCGTACATAGTTACAAATTCAATTTACTTTAAAAATTACCTTTTTTCCTAAGAGTCATATGTCTGGACAGATATTGGAAGAGTCCCCGTTATGTAAATGATTGGCTTTGTTTTTTTTTTTTTTTGTTAAAAAAAAAAAATAAAAAAAAAAAAAGGGAACGTTGAAGCCAGAAGCCTTGCTGAAGCAGCACATTCCAACTGGATCCGGGGGCCGCAGGCCCACTATTGACATACGCCAACGTGGCATGACGTCATTGGACTACTTCCTGATGAGCTGACGAAGTCCCGAACACGGGATGCCCACGTTCCAACCGCCAATAACAGCCCGGATTTCTTCTTCTAATCCAATTCGGATTTCGGACAGCTTCTCTTCTGAGCTTCCGAGGTTAGTACATCCTCCCTGTCTTATAAAACCCTCAAAATACCTCTTCTTTTGTTTGTTGTTTCCCAGTTTTCTTCAATCATAAACCCTAGTTTCGTTTCAGAGAAATCTTCTTGGGGCATATATAGACATGGGTGACATGAAAGACAAGGTCAAGGGCTTCATGAAAAAAGTCAACAATCCTTTCTCATCCTCGTCTACCGGTAAATTCAAGGGCCAAGGTAGAGTCTTAGGGTCGTCCTCTTCCGGACCCGCTAATCCTATCCACTCTCGCCCTTCTTCGCAGATTCCCAATCCAAAGCCGAATCCACCTTCTGCCGATTCAGCGAGATTGAATTCGAAGCCTTTGTCTCAAAACACACCTAATTCCGATCAGAATAGGTCGGATTCATCGAAGAATTCAGCCCCTAATCGCAACCCCGCAAACGGGTTTGATCCATTTGGCTCGCTGATTACCTCTGGGAAGAGATCACAAAATGGGTACTCACTAAATGTGTATGAATGCCCCATTTGTGGCCAGTCTTATAGGTCTGAAGAAGAGGTGTCTGTACATGTGGATAGTTGTGTCAACAACTCGGTTGAAAACAATGGTGGTTCGGATTTGGTCGACAATGGGGCGGAGTCTAAGAGTGAATTGGAGAGTTGCATTGGTGCTTTTGTTTCGGGGAAGCCCCCGGCGGGATCGGTGGAGGTTGTTCTTAAGCTGTTGAGGAATATAGTGAGGGAACCAGCGAATGCTAAGTTTAGGAGGATTCGGATGAGTAATCCGAAGATAAGGGAGGCCATTGGTGAGGTTACTGGGGGGGTTGAGTTGTTGGAGTGTGTAGGTTTTGGATTGAAAGAGGAGGATGGAGAGATGTGGGCGGTCATGGAGGTTCCTAAGGAGGACCAGATTAGTTTAATTAATAGTGCAGTGGCGTTATTGGAACCACAAAAGGCAGAGGAACCACAAAAGAAAGAAAACTCTCCATCTGCAACTTCAGCTCATGTGGAAGAACGGTTGGAGCCAAAAAAGGTTGACAGACAGGTATGTTAATTTGTGATAGCATATGCTTGAATGTTGTTTGGTTAACCAAGTTTATTGCATTGAAGTTATTCCAGGTTTATTATATATGAATGTCTTTGAAAATCTAGTCAAATTCCAGTCAGGTTATATGATTTAACGAAATTGAGTTCATAAAGTGACTTGGATAATATAATCAAGTTTGAATTCTGTGGTAGTTTAAGTACTTGAAGTGTCTTTACCCTATCATCATTATTCCTATGAATTAGGATCCTCTTCATTTCAAATGAACCGGATAATATCCAGTTTGTTCTAGTGGAGGTGTATTTTTGTCTCCTCAAAAAGTGAAAAGACAAAAATACTCCTCCACTATAACTAACTGGATATTATCTAATTCATTTGAAATGGAGAGGATCCTGATCCTATTCCTATAATGATTAAGAAATGAGAAATGCGATAATTACATTTGCACCCATATCTTGAATTTATTAAATACTTTAGTAAAGACTCTACTGGTTTCTTTATAACCTTTCTTACCTTAATATTAATTTTGAGCCCTTCGTTGTTCTTTTTTCTCCTTCTAGTTAGGTGTAACTCTTGTATATTTTTTGTGTAACTGGGTGCGCTTTTACTCTTTTGATGATATCTTAATTACTTATAAAAGAAAATTATTTTGAGCCACTAGGCAGCTGCTTTAAACTTTCCTTATTTGCTTTCTTTTCATGATTTTTTTGGCCATCTTTTTCTTTTTAGTTAGGTGTCCCTCTTAGATACTTCTTATGTATTTGAGTTGCGCTTTTTGCGCTTTATAGTGATATTCGATTACTTATTAAAAAAAATATTGAGCCCAAAATTCTCTCTTGTTACAAATTCCTAAGATATTCTTTCTCCGCCCCTTACTTTTGGGGGGAGGATATGTCATTGGGTTCAAAGATTTTGGCACTTGGTTGATAATCTTAGAAGCACTCTTGTAAATTTGTGTTGCCTCTGCAAAAAAAATAAAATAAAAGAGAGCGTCAATCACCTACTCATCCATTGTGAGTCCTTTAGTGATCTATGGCACTTGGTTCTCAACTTATTCGGAGTTTCGTGGGTGATGCCTCACAACATCCAAGAGCTGCTACATTGCTGGAGGACTCAGGGCAGGGACATCCCAAGCAGACTCTTTGGAAAGTTATTCCAGCGTTCTTAACATGGAGCATTTGGAGAAAAAGGAGCTGACGTCTATTTGAGGACTGCAAATCTAATGTGCTTCATTTAAAATCCTCTTTTTTTAAGATCTCTCTTGGATTCAGCTGTAACCTATGTTCCTAATTTTTCCTCTTTGAATATTTTAGATCTTGTTAACTTTTTAGATTCTAGACACCTTTAGGGTGATTGTTTCTCTTGTATACTTTTCATGTATGAGGGATTTGCCTTTCATTTTCAATAAATTATAATTCATATTAAAAAAAAAAAAAAAAATGATCAAGGCAGAAGACTGCTTCATTGCACATTTTTCATATGTTATCTTATGAAAAATTGAAATTACATTTTTAGCAAATTGCATGGCCCCAGGAAGTTAATGGAAACTTTGACCCCAATCCATGGTAATTTAACAGTTCAAGACCTTGTTATTGAATTTTGTATCTTGTTGCCCTTTTTTTGCTGATCATTCTAGCAGTTAAACCAGTTTCAAATGAACTCTGCACGGTTATAGAATGTAATGATCACAGAGTACTTCCTTTTGTGTTCTAGTACTGCTTCTTATTGTTATTGTTTAAAATAAGTCCCCTTGTTAGGTTATATGTGATATTTAATGACGGTGTTTATTCTTTACATTTTGGTGCTTTTTATAATTACTCATTATTCTAGTCTTCTTATTATATACGTACGGTCCATCTTTTCTTTTCATTTACTGCTTAATTTTTGTTTTCTTTCAGGTCCGCGTATTCTTTTCAGTGCCTGAAAGCGTAGCAGCAAAAATTGTGTTACCAGCTTCTTTCTATAATCTTACGCCTGAAGAGCTCAAAAGAGAAGCTGATATGAAGAAGAAAAAGATTGCAGAATCTCAACTTTTGGTACCAAAGTCATACAAGGAAAAGCAGGCGAAAGCTGCTAGGAGACGATACAAAAAAACTATTATCCGGGTTCAGTTTCCTGATGGAGTGGTGCTCCAAGGCATCTTTTCACCTTGGGAGCCAACTAGCTGTCTCTACGAGGTTAGTCCTTTCAGTTACTTATTATTTGATGTTTAGCTGTTCCATTTCTCTTTCGTTCCATAATTGCTATTAGACAGTGAATTGTGGTACATTGGTACGGAAATGAAGTCCCCAGACAATCAGTCTCTCGTTTGGTCACTGCTATTATCTGATAAATCTGTGTGAATAAGTTCTAAATAAGAGATATGGATTTGGTCCCTTGTCCATAGGTTATGTGATTCCTAGTCCATATGTTTTTCTCCAGCTGCCACTTACCCGTTTGCCGGGAAATTTTCTTTGTGAGAGTATTTACCGGTAAAACTAGCAACCCTTGCACACTAAGTGTTCAGTGGAAAGATGGATGTCCTGCTGGGAATGTCATACCTTTTTTTCAGTTGAGTGAGTTTGTCCCCAAGGACAATGCCGCATGTCATGATGATATTTTGTGCATGGGATTTATGTACAGCAGTTCACCAATATTCATTTTGTATTTTCTCCTGTTATCACATCTAAGGTGTTAAAGGAGATTGACACTTTGGAGAGTATTTAAGTGAGTTCATCATATAACATGTTGAATACTCAATCTCAAAAGCTTAAGCCTATAGATTTTGGCCAAACTATGCTATATTAACCACTTATAGATCACATCTTTCTAATGTAGGACTTAACCTTTCTACACTCAAATGTGTATATCAACAATCTCCCTTTCACATGTGACTCCATCACCACATTGCTATACTTTCCCACAAACGAAAACTTACCAATCTTATGGACCATTTCTAGGATCATTTGTGTGGGCTATATGGGATTTATCCGTGCCATGCACCTTCTTCCCTGTTCCAATTGCAAGCGAGAAGGACCCACTATCATACACCATCCATGCATGTGTACCGTTCCCGCTCTAAATGCAGAAGGAACGACTATTATCCACTGTTGAGAGGTTTTAGAGTATAGAGAAAAGAGGAGGCTATTCAAAGATACATAGCCTACCTCACACATATTATATATAAGCTTTGAGAATACATAAATGACCAAATTGCCCTCATACCCTAATACAGTCTTCTACATTCTTCTAACACATTCTTCTACATTCTTCTAACACTCCCCCTCAATCTGGAGCATATATATCATATAAGCCCAGCTTGGAACAAATAAACTCTAACCGGTTACGACATAAAGACTTTGTAAACATATCAGCTAATTGGTCTCCAGACTTCACAAATACTGTAGATATGTTTCCATTGAGTATCTTGTCTCGGATGAAATGACAATCAACCTCAATGTGTTTAGTCCTTTCATGAAAAACCGGGTTAGATGCAATATGTATGGCAGCCTGGTTATCACAAGATAATTGGATAGGAGTAGTAGTCGAGAAGCCGATCTCCTGAAGGAAATGTTGTAACCATGTCAACTCAGTAGTCGTATGAGCCATTGCCCTGTACTCTGCTTCAGCACTAGATCGTGCCACCACAGTCTGTTTCTTACTCTTCCAAGTTACAAGATTACCACCAAAGAATGTGCAATACCCTGTAGTAGACCGTCTATCTGAAGGAGAACCTGCCCAATCTGCATCAGTAAAACCTTCTACCCTGAGATGTCCATTTGGTCTATACAATATTCCTAGACCAGGTTGTCTCTTTACATAACGAATAATCCGAGTAACAGCTTCCCAATGTGAAACCCGAGGAGCCTCCAAGAATTGACTGACAACACTAACAGCATATGAAATATCTGGCCTGGTGATAGTAAGATAGTTCAACTTCCCAACTAGACGACGGTATCTGCCGGGATCTTCAAATAATTCACCTTCATCCTTTAGTAATTTCTTATTTGGATCCATTGGAACATCAACTGGCCGAGAACCCAAAAGACCTGTCTCTTCTAATAAATCAAGTGCATACTTTCTCTGGGACAAGTTGATACCTGTTCGAGATCTAGCAACTTCAATGCCTAGAAAATATCGAAGTTTGCCCAAATCCTTTGTATGAAATTGATCATGTAGGAATTGTTTTAATCGGGCAATGCCTCCTGAATCATCCCCAGTAATGACAATGTCATCTACATATACCACAAGGAGAATATAGCCAGCACTAGTATGTAAGTGGAATACTGAATGATCTGTCTGACATCTCTGCAGACCAAACTTCAATACCGCTTCAGAGAACTTTCCAAACCATGCCCGCGGTGATTGCTTGAGACCATACAATGCCTTTCTTAATTTACAGACATAGCCCTGAGACTCCCCCTGAGCGACAAACCCAGGTGGTTGCTCCATATAAACTTCTTCACTCAAATCCCCATGGAGAAAGGCATTTTTGACATCCAATTGGAACAAGGGCCAATCAAGATTAGTAGCCATGGAAATAAGAACACGAATAAATGAAATTTTGGCAACAGGAGAAAAAGTGTCATCATAATCAATACCATACGTTTGCGTATAGCCTTTAGCAACCAACCGAGCTTTCAATCTTTCAACCGAACCATCAGGATGAAACTTAACTGTGTAGACCCATTTGCAACCCACAGTTTTCTTATTAGGTGGTAAGGGAACAAGCTCCCATGTCCCATTGTGATGCAAGGCCTTCATTTCCAATTCCATAGCGTGCCTCCAACCAGAGTCAGATATTGCAGCCTGCACTGTCTTAGGAATAGAAACAGTAGAGAGATGGGAAATAAAGCAAGAAAATGTAGGGGATAAAGAACGAGTGGAGACAAATTGACTAATAGGATGTTGGGTAGTGCAAGAACGTGTACCTTTCCGTAGGGCAATAGGCAAGTGGTCGGATGGATGTGGAGGCAGCGGATCTGGAGACGATAAGGATGATGATGGCGGTGCAGGAGCTGATGGTCGAAGTCGGCGTTGATAGACTTGGAGTGGAGCAGGTTGGTGGTGAGGTAGCGAGACCGGAGGAGAAGGAGAGACTGGCACAGAGAGAAGAGGAATAGGCAGCGGAAGAGACGCGACATCAGGCTCAAGGGAAGGGTCACCCAAAGAGGTAGTAGCGGAAAAATAGGGGAGAGACTCAACAAATGTGATATCGGCACTAGTGAAGTAGCGTCGAAGAACCGGACTATAGCAACGGTATCCCTTTTGGGTTGTGGAATACCCAAGGAAGACACATTTAGTAGCACGAGGGTCAAGCTTATCAAATCCGGGACCCAAATTATGAACATAGCAAACACACCCAAAAACCTTCAATGGCAAGGAGAATGAGGAGGAAGAAGAATATAAAAGAGAATGAGGAGAGGTACCATCTAAGACCGAGGAGGACATCCTATTAATTAAATAACAAGCGGTGAGGACAGCATCACTCCAAAATTGTTTGGGAACATGCATATGAATTAAGAGACAACGTGCGATTTCTAATAAATGACGATTTTTGCGTTCAGCCACACCATTTTGTTGTGGAGTGTGAGCACATGATGTTTGATGGATAATGCCTTTATCAGACAAATAAGAGGCAAATGAATGAGATGTATATTCTTTAGCATTATCCGAACGCAAAATACGGATTTTCTGAGCAAATTGAGTCTTAATCATAGTGCGAAAAAGTTGGAAAATAGAAAATAACTCTGAACGATTTTTCATTAAAAATAACCATGTCATACGGGAAAAATCATCCACAAAGGTCACAAAATAGTGAAATTTATTGGCTGCGATATTAATTGGACCCCATACATCAGAATGAACTAACTCAAAAGCACTAGAAACCCTATTAACAACACGAGACGGAAACGAGACACGATGATGCTTGCTAAGCTGACAAGCTTCGCAAGGCACAGACGTCTCATGACGAAGACTGGGGACTTGATGCTTCAATGTAGAAAGGGAAGGATGACCAAGACGACAATGCCACTGAAGAGCGGAGGCCGACGACTGCAACGCATAAGAGGAAAGTGTGGGTGCTAGATCGAGATAATAGAGGCCATCAACTTCATGCCCCATACCAATCATCCTCCTCGTCTTGAGATCCTGAAAAATGCATAGAGAAGGATAAAAACTAACAGAACAGTTAAGGGATTTTGTGATTTGACTAATAGATAACAAATTAAAAGGAAAGCCAGGGACATGTAAAACAGATAACAACTCAATGTCAGGACTCAGATGGGTAGTGCCTAAACCGACCACTTTGGATAGGGAACCATTAGCTAGGGTGACACTTCTAGGTGATGCGACAGGATGATAATTAGAGAGGAAAGTAGACGAACCAGTCATATGTTCATTGGCGCCAGAATCGATAACCCACGGGTTGCTAGTGGAGGATAAAAGACAGTGAGATGCAGTACCTGACTGAGCAAGAGTAGCAGTGGAAGAGGAAGAGGCCTGCTTATGGGCTAAGAACTGAGCATACTCATCTTTCGGGATGGAGATGAGATCATTCTCAAGGGGTGAGCTTGGAGTACCAAGTGGTCCAGCCAGGGCTAGAGAACCCTCATGAGAAGTAACCTGATTGGCAAACCCAGAGGGTGTGCCATGTAAGTCCCAACAAAACTCCACAGAATGATTGGTACGGCCACAATGAGTGCATTTGCGAGGTCCACGACCTCCAATGCGACCACCTCCCCGGAAATCACGGCCACCACGAAAACCACGACCACCTCGACTGCCACGCCCCCCACGGGAGCCACCATAACTACCACGGGCAGCAATAAATGCAGCACGATCACCAGTACGTTCCATGCTCAACAAAGAACCATGATCAGAAATAGTAGCACGCTGAACCCGAGAAAAAACCTCAGAAAGCAATGGGAGATCAGAACCTCCCAAAATCTGCGCACGAACAGACTCATACTCAGGTTTCAAGCCGAGAAGAAATCGAACCACATCCACATCTTGACGTTGCTTCTCCATTTTCTGCAAGTCAGTGGAGAGTGGCTGATACATGTCTCTTTCCCGACGGTCACAACCTGATTGTAGTACTCATCTAAAGATTGAGTACCTTGTTCTAGTCCAAAATATCGTTGACACACCTCATAAACTCGAGTGATATTCCCAGCGCCAGAGTATGCCGGAGATGATCCCAAATTGCTTTAGCAGTAGGAAGATAGAGACATGAGGATCCAATGTGAGGTTCAATACTATTCAACATAAGAGATATAATCTGATTATCGGCCTGGTCCCAAAGGCCTTTGGAGTCATCTTCCGGAGATTGCTCATATTCGAAGTGAGAATACAGACCTTTTCCTCTCAAGTATACTTCCACAGATCGTGACCAATAACTATAATTTTTCCATTAAGTTTCACAAGTGTCATAGTAGCCGGACCCATAGAGGCAGAATTAATTAAATCGGAAGGAGGAGCCATGATAATGCACTAACCAAATGCAAACAACTACACAAGTCCACCAACCAGCGAACTACCAAAAAAAAAAAATATCCACACAAAACAGCCCCAACTCAAAGCAAAGCTTGCTGACAATGATGAATGCCAACCAAAAAACAACTCAAACCATGGTAGAATCGATAAAATACGTCAAAAACTGACCTGAACCGGACTGAAGTTGAGCAAAAACAGGTCTAAACCATAGTGAACCGGAAGAAACCGAGAGAAATTAGCAAAAACTGACCTGAACCGGCTTGAACCTGGCCTGAACCGGCCGGAAAATGGACTGAACCGGCCGGAAAATGGACTGAACCGGCCGGAAAATGGGCTGGACCGGTCTGGACAGTGGAGAACCAGAAACCGGATAGCCTTATCCCGGTTGAAGTTTGGGATATCCTTATCCCGAATAAGCGACAGCAGGAACCCGGAGCCAAACACCCAATCTTCGTCTGTGAAAACTGCTGGAACCACGCCGGAGACTGCCAGACATCGCCGGAAATTCGCTGGAGACAGCCAGACCTTACCGGAACTGCGCCGGAGACAACCAGATCTCGCCGACGACAACCAAACCGTGCCGGCGACACCCAAACCGTGCCGGCGACACCCAGATCGTGCCGGAAAACAACCAACGACGACAAACACACCTCCGGAGACTGCCAGACGCCGGCGACACCCAGATCGTGCCGGAAAACAACCAACCAAACACACCTCCGGCCACCGCAGAGAGCGGTAATCACCACAGACAGCACCAACCGATCATCGACGACGACTTAAGGCCCATGGAGATGACGGCGGTTCATACCATCGGCGATGGGGAACCTAGCGCCATCTTCCACCACGGGCTTGAAGCCCAGCACTTCAACTACGTTCAATCAGTAGCAATATAAATGGGAGAGGAAAAAAAAGGAAAGAGAACCGGGGAAAAAACGATTAAAATAAAAGAAAGAAAAAGATTTGGGAGAGAAGAATAAGATATCAGGAAAAGGTATAAACCCTAGGCTCTGATACCATGTTGAGAGGTTTTTATGAATAAAGTATAGAGAAAAGAGGAGGCTGTTCAAAGATACATAGCCTACCTCACACATATTATATATAAGCTTTGAGAATACATAAATGACCAAATTGCCCTCATACCCTAATACATTCTTCTACATTCTTCTAACACATTCTTCTACATTCTTCTAACACTTACAATGACTCTTTGCCAAGAAAGGATGTCAGTGGCAGCGATGCGTTTGATTACAGTGGCGGAAACATAATTTCGGCAAAAGTCGAACCCAAGTAGTAGCAAGCATATATTACTCTCTATCTTCTACATTTTGTTTTCCCTGTTTAATTGCTTTTTAGGAAGTGTCTATTGATATATTATGCAGAAAGAAATGTTTGATGTGTATGGAATGCAGAAAAGTTTAATTAGGAAGACAGGAATGTTGGCTTTTTATCACACTTGCTGACCTTAATCTCTTTCTTATGCTTTAAGTCTCATCATTTACCTTCAACTTTCAGCATGTGTCAAATAAATGTTTTTTCCTGTAGGATTCCTAGGGCCACATAAAGGACTTTCTCAGCTACCAAACAGAGAGCAAAGCCATGGTTTGGACTAAGGAAGAGAGAGACAGAGAGATGGGTAATTAGATGAAATTAATGTCATGAAGCTGTCCATGGATAATCCATGGTTGCTATGGCTGAGACTTGGTGTGTAGAGGGACT
>NC_081544.1:18898341-18901426 GCF_901000735.1 Corylus avellana
TTTTTTTCTATCCTCAAGCCAAGGTTTCATCAACACTTCATCTTACAAATCGCAATGCACACCCTAATTAATCCAAATCTCATACCTCACAAACTTTATGCTAGTGTGCTTGTGATAATCAACTCAGACATGTGAAGTCTCTTTAATCCACCAAATGAGTTAAAGGACTCAGATTTCTAATGACATGCAGTGTTCAAAAAGTTAAACACACTAATGGCATGCAAACCACAATTATGATGTAACTCATGCCCAATCAACAACATGGCACGATTTTTATTTTTTTTTTAACAAAACAAACAGATAAAAACAAACAAAAAGACACAAACAAACAAAAAGATAATGTGTTTTTCCACACCCCAAACTTAAATGACACATTGTCCCCAATGTGGCAAGAGATATAATACCGTGGGATGAGGAAACTCGAGTGTGCAAAGTCAAGGCGTCCCCCAAACTTTAACACCAAAACATCTGTCAAAATCTAACAACAATATTTCCTCATAGAAACAAACATCAAAATATTAATTGCTATTAGAGAAAAAAAAAATGAAATGACAAGAAATGAATGACAAAAAGGAAAATAAATCAAAAATAAAGTGCGGAAAATAAAAGAAAGAAAGAAAGAATACCGCACTTTCCCCGATCATTTGGGTGTCCAACCAATCCCTTCCACCCTCTCTTCTTAAGAATTCGATATCCCTCTGGAAGGATGTTTCGCCATCTCAGGTAGCCTAGTTGCTTGCTTCGAAGGATCTTCTTTGGAACATGGTTCCTAGATTTGTGACCTTGTGTGCATAGATCCTTGAGACGTTCAGAATAAGACGACTTTTTGAGACATTGATAAGATGAAGCTTGGGGTCCATAAAGTGTCTCAAGAGGGATTGTGACAAAGGATTGAGCTTCAGTACTCACTTCCTTGTCATTGGACATATTTGGGGGCTTAATTTGCTCTCGTACTCAACTTGCGCCAAGTGCTCCTCTTTCTCTTCCTCTTCATTGTTATCCAAAATGAAAGGTTTAGCTATTGATGAAGATGATTTAAATGATGATATCTCAGTGGTTTCCTCATTTTTAGTTCGCATCTTAGGAGTGGAGGCCAATAAGGCATTAGCTTGCTCAAGTAACTTGTCAAGGTCTAGGTTACATCCAAATTGAACAAAGCACTTTCCCAATGGGTCCTCCAGACTTGGCTCATCAACAGTCTCCTCATCTTTTTCCTCACTCCCAAATATGGTGGTTGTTTGAACATGCTCATTTGCAGACTTGCTAGCATCTTCCTCATCAATCATGTAATAGTTAATGAATGGACAATCATCTATCCGATGAGAAGGATAATAACAGTATGAGCATGACTTATTAGGTGCGTGAGTGTGAGGAGGTTGGGTATGGGCATGCCTAGCTGCCATGAGTTGGTTTACTCTCTCATCTAAGTCATCAACATAAGCAATTAGAAAATGTTGCTCTAATGACTCTTGAAGAGGGTAATTGCTAGGTGAAGGCATGGAAGAATGGTTATTGAACTGTAGATATTTAGGATGGTGCAGTTCATGAGATTGGGGAGCATAATTTCCCGTAGCGTGAGCTTGCCACGAGAAATCAGAATGGTTGCTCCAGTCTAGGGTGTAGAAATTGGAAGTTGATTCAGACCCCGGATTGAAGAAATTGGTGTTCATCTACTCCATTCTTCCATGCTCGGTGAAGGCATGGAAGAATGGTTATTGAACTGTAGATATTCAGGATGGTGCAGTTCATGAGATTGGGGAGCATAATTTCCCGTAGCGTGAGCTTGCCACGAGAAATCAGAATGGTTGCTCCAATCTGGGGTGTAGAAATTGGAAGTTGATTCAGACCCCGGACTAGAGAAATTGATGTTCATCTGCTCATATGAAAAATTGGAAAATTGTCCCAAGGATGGACAATTACCTGAACTATGATAAGGGCTGGAGCCAAGAGTTGATTTTAGTAGGGGCGACATTAAAATAATAAAATAATATTTTATTTTTTATAACATAAAAAATGATAAATACAATTTAAAATAAAAATATTTCATAACACAATATAAAAAATTTATTCTTCATGAAGCTTATATGACTATCATTTATTTGATACTTTTTCTTTTTTTTGTCGACTGAAATTCACTGTCCTCCAAAAATCAACCTGAAAAGAGATATTGTAGGAAATAGTACTAAGAAATTAGATTTTTTTTTTTCTAATTATACTAAGAAATTAGTTGATTGATATGTTAGTTGACTAGTATATTCTTACAAAATGATGAAAAGTCTAGAGACTTAATAACTTATGAGCATGTTTGAAATTACATAGAAAAATAGAACTTTGTCTCTAAAATTTTGTTAAAAAAAATTTCCATTGAAAAACTTTAAGGGTTGCATTTGGATCCCCTCCAGTCCGTTTGGACTAGAGGGGATCCGGTCCTTGTTATTGTAGGGGCATAATTGTCTCCAAATTTTTGGTACCATGTCTTAAGTGTTTTTTTTTATTTTCTTTTTACAATTACTAATGTTTGGTAAAAAAATGAAAAAGAAAAAAAAAAAAAAGGAAGACATGTAGTGATTTTTTTATTTCATTATAGCAAAATAAATGGTTAATTTGATTTTTATTTTCAAAAAATAAAATAAAATTGCATAACAAACTTTAGTAGGTGTTTGGGTGCATGGAGAAACAATACATTAAGACAATTCTCTATCTGAGTTTACTTATATAATTGACAAAAACCCAATAAAAAATAGCTAAAAAAATAAAAAAGTAATTGAAGCCTGCTTTACTTGCCCCACGTAGAGACTACAAATGGCTTTTCTTTCTCAAGCCATAAGCCACCTCACCTATATCTCTCATCAATCAACACCTCAGCATATAATTAATGCTTCCACCTACTCAACTTTAGCACTTTTTCAATTCTTGGTCCTCTAGATTTTTCTCTGCACCTCCATACAAACACAAACCAGAAGAAGTGAAGAAAATAAGATTTTACTCTGCGGCCTGCGTCTTCATGCTAAACAAGCAGGGGCGAACCAAGAAAGGAGGAGGACGAGGGGGGCTTGAGCAAAAAAATTTAAAAACGACCTTATAA
>NC_081544.1:18901526-18918125 GCF_901000735.1 Corylus avellana
GGTGGTAACTGTTGAGGATAAAATCCACTATGGGTCCCACTATCTCTCAACAACCCTCAATTATCTCATAAGATCCTACATTATCTCAACTACCTCACATTATCTCTCCACTATTTCAAATGATCCCTTAATGATCTGAAGGAGAAAATCAAAGAAGCAGTTACACAGATAAAACCCTATAAAAGGGAACACTAGGCATCGGTAACAGGGATCAATCATTTATTTTCTCAATACATAGCTAGCTCTAACTACATTTAGATCACCATATACGATTGCTAACTTAAGCATCAGAGGGTCTACGGGGCACCCCAGAGACCCCTTTGACGCTCTTATTATTTTGTAGGAGCCAGAAGATTGATAATCACAGACGCTTTGAAGAACGTGAAGATCAAATCAATCGGAGACTGTTAGACCAAAAAAATGCGCCAAGATATACTATCATAAGAACCGTATATAATTTTAGTTTTAATCCATATAAATTAAAACATATTAAAAAATTCTCATATGTGTAATTTAAAATAGAAAGAAGTGTAAAGAAAAAAGAAAACAGCATGAAGAAAACCTGGAATGAGTTAAAATATAAGACCCTTAAAAGCACTAGTAGCAGCTTCCCAACCATTTTCTCTCAATTTAGGGAATAAAATTACTTTTTGATTTCCTAAAAAAAAAAAAAAAACTTCACAATAGATTCCCTTCTTTTTTCCTATATTAATTAAATACTTTTTTTTTTCATCATTGCAACCAATGAGAGAGAATTGTTGGGACATGTAAAAGAGAGAGGAGAGAGAATGAGATGCTTTATAATTTAATAATGTATAGGAAGTCTACAATATTTCCCATTGCATTGAAAAACACTGTAGATGCCATTTAATATTGGTTAAATTTGGGGCTTTTGATGTGGGTGTTTTTTGGTGATTTTTTTGAGATTTTTTCTAAACATAGGGAAGGGAATGGACTATAGGGCGTCTGCTACTAGTGCTCTAAAACATAAGACTCATAAAACATATTAAAATATTTATTCCCATTGGAGTAGTTTTATCTCTTTCATAACAGAAAGAGATAAAAAAATCATGGAAGGAATATTGAAACACAAAAAAAAAATAATGAACAACAAAGTCAATTAAATTTACAAAAGAAAATTATGAAATTTGAATGAAAAATAATATATAAATTAGAATAGAAACTAAGGAAAAACAAAACAACATGAAATAAATATCTCTTTTTCTCTCTCTCTCTATATATATTTTTCCTTTCGACTATCCTACACATATATAACATAAAAGGGATTAAAAAGAAGAGGAAAAATTGAGTATGCTATGAAAAAAAAAAAAAAAAGCAAGCCCCTCTAGAATTACTCTCTCTCTCTTTTCTTCTAGACAACACCAATAAGAACTTCAAGAGGAGATCCTCCCCTTTCACTGTAGCAGTGCTCGGTGTCTTCTTTGTAGGTTCCGCTAGTCTCCGTTTCTAGCAGGTTACTTTAAATCTAGTTTGTAGATGTAGATGTAGATGTAGATCTAAATCTAGATCTAGATCTAGTCTCTTCAACCTTAGATCTGATCGTTTTATTTGGCTAAGGCGTGTCTTCAGAAGGGATATCTACGATGTGCTCCTCCGCTGTTGCTTGTGGGGTTTCTATTTTTTGTTTTTTAGTTTGTTTGTCCTGGCCTTCGGGTTGATGATGGATTTGTTGTCTTGACCTTCGAGTTTAGGATGGAGTAGATCGTTGTGGGGGCTTAACTCTCACGGCCGGATTTTTAGTTTCAAGTTGTTTTTTTATTTTTGTTTTGTATTTGAGCTACCCATGTTCTAGATATAGTTTGCACGAAGTAAATCTGTTCCTTAAATGTAATTGTACATAAGTTAGCGGAAGCTTAAAGTCATTTTTATGACTTTGTAACCTTCATAGCTTTTGGCTATGATTTTTCAGAGTTGTATACTCTATGCAAGTTCATCAATGAAAGTTTCATATTTTTCAAAAAATAAAAAATAAATAACATAAAAGGAACTACTTTTAGGACCAAAAAAAAAAAAAACTCAATGAAGATCCAAACACAACATTGGAGTTCTTTGAATGGTCTTGGTCAAAAGTCCGTACGCAAATATTTGTATGAATGTGCAGTTGAGAAATTGTAAATTCTCCGTGTTGCATTCAGACAAAGGGGCAAACAAAATCCACAAAAAGCAAACACAGTAAGGAAATCACTTTTTTTAATCCACTATCTCCAACGAAAAGCAACAGAAAGTTCAAATTGCTGTTTTGATTTATTTAATTCGTTTTTCTTTTCTTTTTTGACAGAATTAGTGAATTCTTTTCAATGGAATTTGAGTTAGAAAAATTCTTATGTCTCTCTGTCTGTCTCTGTCTCTGTCAAGCAACATAATTTTTTTTTTCTTTGTCTCTATCTATGTACTTCCCTCTTGAAAGTTGCCAAGAAAAAGAGGAATTTCAACATAAGAGAAAAGCATAAGAGCCGAGCAAAAAAAAAAATAGAAGATAGGAAGAGAAGAGGAAATTAAATTAAGAAACAGATTTAGAATTTCAAAAGATGAGAAGAGAACCAAGAAAAAAAGGAAGACAGGACAAGAAGAAGAAGAGGAACACGAAGTCCGTGAAGAAGAAAAAGAAGATGGTGGTGCTCATATCAATAATTTGGTAAAATTAGGTTTTTTTTTTAAAAAATATTTTACTTGTATTTGCCGTAGAGTAAATCTGAGGTGAAAATAGTAGTTGGCATAATAATATGACATGGATTTTTAAGAATCATAAATAAAATATGACATATGTCATACTTTTATTAGATGTAACGTGGCACACTAACAGAATCCGTTAAGTTAATGGATGAAATTTAATTGCAGGGACTAAATTTTTTTTTTTTTTTTTTGCATACCACGAGGACCTTTGAGTTCGTTTTGATATCACATGGAGTAAATTGTAAATCAGGTAAACCACAGGTTTTCCCTAAATTTAGAAATGATGTCGTATGTAGGTATTATCATATTATCATATAAACGACCTTTTTTTTTTTTTTTTTTTTTCATAAATGTGAACCTTTTTTTTTTTTTCTTTCTTTAAAAATGTGATTAGTAAATTTTACTAACCGCATTTTCATCCCTACTCCCAACCATTAGATTAGACATTAAAAACTCTTCAAACGGTACAAATCTAGTGGTCAACTGTTATTACCGTACACAATAATGATAAATAATATGAAATAAAAAATGGAGCAGTAAGAGAAAATCGAAACACAAATTTACGTGGTTCGACAATGTGCCTATGTCCACAGGAGAGTGCAGCTATAATT
This sequence comes from Corylus avellana, assembly GCF_901000735.1. NCBI lineage: Eukaryota > Viridiplantae > Streptophyta > Magnoliopsida > Fagales > Betulaceae > Corylus > Corylus avellana. Next base: position 18,904,832 of record NC_081544.1, read on the forward strand.
ATGGATGCTAATATATCTGAAAGCGTTTTGGATCATCATGATCAACTCCTCTCTCTATTTTGAGGACATCTTGAAAGCCTTATAAGGGTGCATTTGACATTGTGATATCATACATAAAAAGTGTGAATTTAAACTAAATTGCATAAAAAAATTATTTGAGATTGTGTTTTTTGAAAATTGCAATTCGAAAACACAATTTTTTTTTTTTGCATTTTCAAATTGTAGATAAGGAAGTGCTTTTTTGAGAACACAGAATTTTAAAAGCCAAATAGAATTTTTCAAACAATATAGGTTCATCAATCATCATATTGTTTTAAGCTTTATTCTTGGGTAATTTATTGTTTTGATCAATATAGGTTCATCAATCACCATATTTGTTTTGATCAATATAGTGTAAAGTAGTGATCTTTTTGAAATTCTTGTGGGCATTGTTGTGGGTATGTCGTGAAAGAGAAAAACGAGAGGGAGAGAGAAAACACTTTTATAAATTAAAAATAAAAAGAGAAAAGTGAGAGAAAGAATTTTTGGTGTTAAAGAATGTTTACGGTGAGCTACACTAGCTACACTGCAACTTATATTTTGAGAAGTTTTATCCAATTTTTTTTAAAAAGCATGCAATTGGGGTTTATGTCCCCCTCTGGCCTAGTAACCAGCTGACCCAAATGCAGATCCAACATCTGCTGGCCCAATGTCCAAGCAGCCCAAGCGCGACTTTAGGGCCACCTAGAAACCCGCGAGCCCAGATGCTCCAATAAGTATTGGACGTGGGATGCAAGTCGCTAGCAGAAAATCCTCTCAAGTGAGGCAACAAAAGCTCATGATTACTTATTTGGGAAGACCATTCTTCTCGATTCTTTTCTGTTTTTTAGTTGATTTGACATTATTAATATTCAATTCAACTCAAATTTTTTTAACTTTATTCAAAATTTTATATTTTTCAAACAACCCAAACGTAATTTCAACACTTTTTTTTTCCTCGATATTCATAATTTTGAATTCAGTTCAATTGAATAGAAAAATAATCGCAAACACAAACGAGCCCGAAACAACAAATCACTCTTAAAAAAAGAAAGAATGCCTACCCAAAAAGAATCACCTCAAATAAAGATGTTCCACCAAAGAGACAAAGTTTTCCTCCAAACTGAATTGGAGGAACTTCCTTCAACCCAGTTATAAAAATAACATATGTCTATTTTTTTAATAACATGTGAGATATACATGAGTTTTTAATATTATTTATTCTAACTTTTTTCCTGTTATAAAAAGTCATGTGTATCTCACATGTTATTAAAAAAAAATAGACATAAGTTATTTTTATAACTAGTTGAAGGAATTTCCTCCAATTGGGTTGGAGGAAAACTCTCTCCCTACCAAAGACAATGGTACTGATAAGGAAGATGAATATCAAAGGACACTCGTGACATGATCAAAGATCCAATCAGCTAAATAAATCACTAATTAAAAATACTTGCCTTATATAGGGCATCCCATCGAACCAAGACCTCACTTATATAAGGTTGGCTAAAGGCAATGACCAACTAACCTCTCATGCCCCAATATCTACCTATTTGTCTTATTTTTACTTCCATACCTTTATTCATTTAAGTATAGAAGATGGAGGTGGTGCTATCTCCTCCTCCTCCCTTTGCAACGCACTACTTTAATATTTAATTATCTTGTAAAAATTTCAAATAAAAAAATAGGCGTACATAGTTACAAATTCAATTTACTTTAAAAATTACCTTTTTTCCTAAGAGTCATATGTCTGGACAGATATTGGAAGAGTCCCCGTTATGTAAATGATTGGCTTTGTTTTTTTTTTTTTTTGTTAAAAAAAAAAAATAAAAAAAAAAAAAGGGAACGTTGAAGCCAGAAGCCTTGCTGAAGCAGCACATTCCAACTGGATCCGGGGGCCGCAGGCCCACTATTGACATACGCCAACGTGGCATGACGTCATTGGACTACTTCCTGATGAGCTGACGAAGTCCCGAACACGGGATGCCCACGTTCCAACCGCCAATAACAGCCCGGATTTCTTCTTCTAATCCAATTCGGATTTCGGACAGCTTCTCTTCTGAGCTTCCGAGGTTAGTACATCCTCCCTGTCTTATAAAACCCTCAAAATACCTCTTCTTTTGTTTGTTGTTTCCCAGTTTTCTTCAATCATAAACCCTAGTTTCGTTTCAGAGAAATCTTCTTGGGGCATATATAGACATGGGTGACATGAAAGACAAGGTCAAGGGCTTCATGAAAAAAGTCAACAATCCTTTCTCATCCTCGTCTACCGGTAAATTCAAGGGCCAAGGTAGAGTCTTAGGGTCGTCCTCTTCCGGACCCGCTAATCCTATCCACTCTCGCCCTTCTTCGCAGATTCCCAATCCAAAGCCGAATCCACCTTCTGCCGATTCAGCGAGATTGAATTCGAAGCCTTTGTCTCAAAACACACCTAATTCCGATCAGAATAGGTCGGATTCATCGAAGAATTCAGCCCCTAATCGCAACCCCGCAAACGGGTTTGATCCATTTGGCTCGCTGATTACCTCTGGGAAGAGATCACAAAATGGGTACTCACTAAATGTGTATGAATGCCCCATTTGTGGCCAGTCTTATAGGTCTGAAGAAGAGGTGTCTGTACATGTGGATAGTTGTGTCAACAACTCGGTTGAAAACAATGGTGGTTCGGATTTGGTCGACAATGGGGCGGAGTCTAAGAGTGAATTGGAGAGTTGCATTGGTGCTTTTGTTTCGGGGAAGCCCCCGGCGGGATCGGTGGAGGTTGTTCTTAAGCTGTTGAGGAATATAGTGAGGGAACCAGCGAATGCTAAGTTTAGGAGGATTCGGATGAGTAATCCGAAGATAAGGGAGGCCATTGGTGAGGTTACTGGGGGGGTTGAGTTGTTGGAGTGTGTAGGTTTTGGATTGAAAGAGGAGGATGGAGAGATGTGGGCGGTCATGGAGGTTCCTAAGGAGGACCAGATTAGTTTAATTAATAGTGCAGTGGCGTTATTGGAACCACAAAAGGCAGAGGAACCACAAAAGAAAGAAAACTCTCCATCTGCAACTTCAGCTCATGTGGAAGAACGGTTGGAGCCAAAAAAGGTTGACAGACAGGTATGTTAATTTGTGATAGCATATGCTTGAATGTTGTTTGGTTAACCAAGTTTATTGCATTGAAGTTATTCCAGGTTTATTATATATAAATGTCTTTGAAAATCTAGTCAAATTCCAGTCAGGTTATATGATTTAACGAAATTGAGTTCATAAAGTGACTTGGATAATATAATCAAGTTTGAATTCTGTGGTAGTTTAAGTACTTGAAGTGTCTTTACCCTATCATCATTATTCCTATGAATTAGGATCCTCTTCATTTCAAATGAACCGGATAATATCCAGTTTGTTCTAGTGGAGGTGTATTTTTGTCTCCTCAAAAAGTGAAAAGACAAAAATACTCCTCCACTATAACTAACTGGATATTATCTAATTCATTTGAAATGGAGAGGATCCTGATCCTATTCCTATAATGATTAAGAAATGAGAAATGCGATAATTACATTTGCACCCATATCTTGAATTTATTAAATACTTTAGTAAAGACTCTACTGGTTTCTTTATAACCTTTCTTACCTTAATATTAATTTTGAGCCCTTCGTTGTTCTTTTTTCTCCTTCTAGTTAGGTGTAACTCTTGTATATTTTTTGTGTAACTGGGTGCGCTTTTACTCTTTTGATGATATCTTAATTACTTATAAAAGAAAATTATTTTGAGCCACTAGGCAGCTGCTTTAAACTTTCCTTATTTGCTTTCTTTTCATGATTTTTTTGGCCATCTTTTTCTTTTTAGTTAGGTGTCCCTCTTAGATACTTCTTATGTATTTGAGTTGCGCTTTTTGCGCTTTATAGTGATATTCGATTACTTATTAAAAAAAATATTGAGCCCAAAATTCTCTCTTGTTACAAATTCCTAAGATATTCTTTCTCCGCCCCTTACTTTTGGGGGGAGGATATGTCATTGGGTTCAAAGATTTTGGCACTTGGTTGATAATCTTAGAAGCACTCTTGTAAATTTGTGTTGCCTCTGCAAAAAAAATAAAATAAAAGAGAGCGTCAATCACCTACTCATCCATTGTGAGTCCTTTAGTGATCTATGGCACTTGGTTCTCAACTTATTCGGAGTTTCGTGGGTGATGCCTCACAACATCCAAGAGCTGCTACATTGCTGGAGGACTCAGGGCAGGGACATCCCAAGCAGACTCTTTGGAAAGTTATTCCAGCGTTCTTAACATGGAGCATTTGGAGAAAAAGGAGCTGACGTCTATTTGAGGACTGCAAATCTAATGTGCTTCATTTAAAATCCTCTTTTTTTAAGATCTCTCTTGGATTCAGCTGTAACCTATGTTCCTAATTTTTCCTCTTTGAATATTTTAGATCTTGTTAACTTTTTAGATTCTAGACACCTTTAGGGTGATTGTTTCTCTTGTATACTTTTCATGTATGAGGGATTTGCCTTTCATTTTCAATAAATTATAATTCATATTAAAAAAAAAAAAAAAAATGATCAAGGCAGAAGACTGCTTCATTGCACATTTTTCATATGTTATCTTATGAAAAATTGAAATTACATTTTTAGCAAATTGCATGGCCCCAGGAAGTTAATGGAAACTTTGACCCCAATCCATGGTAATTTAACAGTTCAAGACCTTGTTATTGAATTTTGTATCTTGTTGCCCTTTTTTTGCTGATCATTCTAGCAGTTAAACCAGTTTCAAATGAACTCTGCACGGTTATAGAATGTAATGATCACAGAGTACTTCCTTTTGTGTTCTAGTACTGCTTCTTATTGTTATTGTTTAAAATAAGTCCCCTTGTTAGGTTATATGTGATATTTAATGACGGTGTTTATTCTTTACATTTTGGTGCTTTTTATAATTACTCATTATTCTAGTCTTCTTATTATATACGTACGGTCCATCTTTTCTTTTCATTTACTGCTTAATTTTTGTTTTCTTTCAGGTCCGCGTATTCTTTTCAGTGCCTGAAAGCGTAGCAGCAAAAATTGTGTTACCAGCTTCTTTCTATAATCTTACGCCTGAAGAGCTCAAAAGAGAAGCTGATATGAAGAAGAAAAAGATTGCAGAATCTCAACTTTTGATACCAAAGTCATACAAGGAAAAGCAGGCGAAAGCTGCTAGGAGACGATACAAAAAAACTATTATCCGGGTTCAGTTTCCTGATGGAGTGGTGCTCCAAGGCATCTTTTCACCTTGGGAGCCAACTAGCTGTCTCTACGAGGTTAGTCCTTTCAGTTACTTATTATTTGATGTTTAGCTGTTCCATTTCTCTTTCGTTCCATAATTGCTATTAGACAGTGAATTGTGGTACATTGGTACGGAAATGAAGTCCCCAGACAATCAGTCTCTCGTTTGGTCACTGCTATTATCTGATAAATCTGTGTGAATAAGTTCTAAATAAGAGATATGGATTTGGTCCCTTGTCCATAGGTTATGTGATTCCTAGTCCATATGTTTTTCTCCAGCTGCCACTTACCCGTTTGCCGGGAAATTTTCTTTGTGAGAGTATTTACCGGTAAAACTAGCAACCCTTGCACACTAAGTGTTCAGTGGAAAGATGGATGTCCTGCTGGGAATGTCATACCTTTTTTTCAGTTGAGTGAGTTTGTCCCCAAGGACAATGCCGCATGTCATGATGATATTTTGTGCATGGGATTTATGTACAGCAGTTCACCAATATTCATTTTGTATTTTCTCCTGTTATCACATCTAAGGTGTTAAAGGAGATTGACACTTTGGAGAGTATTTAAGTGAGTTCATCATATAACATGTTGAATACTCAATCTCAAAAGCTTAAGCCTATAGATTTTGGCCAAACTATGCTATATTAACCACTTATAGATCACATCTTTCTAATGTAGGACTTAACCTTTCTACACTCAAATGTGTATATCAACAATCTCCCTTTCGCATGTGACTCCATCACCACATTGCTATACTTTCCCACAAACGAAAACTTACCAATCTTATGGACCGTTTCTAGGATCATTTGTGTGGGCTATATGGGATTTATCCGTGCCATGCACCTTCTTCCCTGTTCCAATTGCAAGCGAGAAGGACCCACTATCATACACCATCCATGCATGTGTACCGTTCCCGCTCTAAATGCGGAAGGAACGACTATTATCCACCATATTGCTACACTCGAATGAAACTTTTATCGATCTTATAGGTCGTTTTTAGGATCACTTCTGTGGGCTATATGGACTTTATCCATGTCATGCACCTATGTCTCTTCTCCAATTGCGAGAAAGACTCACCATCGATGGATGCACACCGTTTCTACTCCACCTATGAAAATGATTACTATCCACCATACCACATGCCACCCTTGGTTCTAATACCTCTTGGTAAGGAAATCAAAACATTAGGAAGTCTTCAAGTGAAACAATAATATAATATGTTGGGACAATACTCAACTCTGGGGCTATTCAAAAGCCCAAATACCCGACTATTGACTTGGCACCAACCCGATGTCAACTCACTTGGGTTGGCTTTCGATTGGTAGCAGGTTGGCAATTAGAAGCATTTTTCTAACTTCCGACAAAGTTGGGTTGGGAGTTGGATTATAAGTAGGGATTCCGAATTTTTTCGACCTCAACTTTTTTTTGATTTTGATAAGTAAAGATGTATAAATCAAAAGCGCAGAGGGGCACCACCCTAGTACACAGGGAGTATACAAGAGAGCGACTGAGAAGAAAAGAACATAAAAAGAAAATCAGGGAAGCTGATCGCTAAGGCGCTGGCCAGCCAGCAGTCCAAGTGAAAAGGGTGTACAAGAAGAAGTGGATAAAGTCCTCAATGCTCTTAGACGAGTCCTCGAAACATCTAGCATTTTTCTCATTCTAGATGCACCACATGAAGCAAAGAGGAACCATTTTCCACACAACAGCATTACGAGATTTGCCACCCTCCCACTAAGTAGCATACAACTCCTTGATACTACTAGGCATAACCCAACACAAGCTGAACCGAGTGAAGATGACATTCCACAAGATACGCGCAACCCCACAATGAAGAAATAGATGATCAACTGACTCCCCATCCGATTCACACATGCAGCAACGGTTTATCACAACAATACCTCTCTTCCGAACATTATCCAAGGTTAGAGTCTTTCCAAACGCGGCCGTCTCAGCAAAAAAAGCCACTCTCGAAGGAACCTTAGTGCGCCAAATACTTTTCCAAGGAGAAGGGATGATTTCTTTAGAGGCAAGGATCCTGTAAAAAGATCTTGCCTCGAATTTTCCTTTACATGAAGAGATCCACCACATCCTATCCTCCCCTTCCTCAACTTTTAAAAGTTAATTCAAATATATATAAAATGATTTTGTTTTGAGATCTAATATATTTCAATAATATTTTTTCTTAGTGAAATGGCATCATTTTGCACCATTTCGTTCGCTGATCTCTTATCTCTCCACTGCCATTTCTCTAGGGTTTGTTCCTCTACCATCTTCTCTAGGTTTTGAACAAATCAATTTTGTACTCTTGAGTTCTATGTTCTTGAGTTTTGGTTGGTGTTCTCTAACGTTTTGTTTTCTTGAATCTTGAGTTCTGTTTTTTGTCAATGACATAGAACAATTCTTCATTTCAATGAAGAAAGAAGAACTTTTTTTTTTTGTCTTCGAAGAAGATTTGTTCTTCGTCAAAACTATGAAGAATAGATCTTCATCTTCAATTCGACAAAGAAAAGATCTGTGTTTTTTGATGAAGATCTATTCTTTGTTGAAACAACAAAGATCAATTCTTTGTCCTGATCTTCGCCTTCAATTTAATTGGAACACTTACGAGCTTTCGAGCCAACGTATCGATGTTGGCTAAGCTCGAAAGTAATGGTGGTTTGGAGACAGTGTTGGAGGTCATTTTCAGCTTTCAACCCTTGTCGGTTGAATGTCAAAAATCTACTTTCCGACACCATGCGAGTCACTGCTCACCCATATTCAACCCAAAAGCTTAAACACATGGATTTGAGTCAAATTGTGCTATATAACCACTCACACATGTGACATCTTTCCAATGTAGGACTTACTATTATACAGTCACACGTATACTCAACATAAAGTTTTCTTAGTTTAAATCTGTATAGAAATTGTTTTTTCAGTCACACGTACACTCAACATAAGTTATCATTATATTTACTATATATAAGGAATGAATAAGTTAATTGAGCAGCTTGTGAACAAGCTCAAGGTCATTCAAAAAATAAATGATCCAAGCTTGAACATATTATCTAGCTCAATGATAAGTTCAAGCTCAACTTGTGATCGAAGTAAAATTAATGAACCGAGCTTGAACTATAAATACTCAATTAGACTCGTCTTGATTACAGCCTTAATTGCCACTCGACAAAAATATGTTTGTGCTTGTGCACCTCGGTGGATATATGCTGCATATATATGAGCTTTGTGGTCTAGAATGAGTTTGCTGATTAATTTGGATTTTGTTTACTGCAGAGGACCATGCATTCGATACTGTTTTAAGCTTTTCTGAAAAAATGAAAATAGATACTCAACAAGGGTCTCTCTCTCTAACTTTTTCTTTTTTTTTTTTTTTTTGGTTTCTGTTTTGGTCTTCTTTTTATAAATCAGTTTGTCAGATCAGCACTAAAAGAACCCAGCTTGGAGTTTGAGCTATTACATCCTGTAGTTGTCAAACGAAGGGTGATCCCTCATTTTCCAGCTGCAGGGGAGACTGCTGCAACATTAGATGATGAGGACTTGGTGCCCTCCGCACTTATTAAGTTCAAACCAATTGAAACAGATTCTATTGTTTTCACAGGCCTATGCAATGACCTGCTTGAAATTATTGAACCACTTGTAATTGAGTCAGCAGTTGCTCCAAAATAAAGCTTCAATGCACCTGCTATATTTCCTCTGTTTCCCTCTCATGTTGTACTTTTCAGCCAAAGTTGCACTCCCCGGGTGCCTCTTTCTCTTCTTGAATCTCCTTTGCATTTGTTATCTACTGAGGGTTTTGTACCATAAAATTTAATTTGTACAGTAAACTGAATTGAAGGCCTGTTCAAATCGTGTTTTGAACTTTGTTTCTTTTCAGTTCTATACATTGTTAGTAATGACAAACATACAATTAGTATACAACTATTCTACTTGTTGACACGTGTTTGCATGTGATTGGAGTCACATCAATCACTAAAGAAATTTAATACCCTCCAATTACAAGCTGCATGGAATAACAAGTTGTAAAAGAGTTGTAAACTAAATGTAGGTCTAGCATTATTCATAAATTATTTCTCTAATTCTTGCAAACCTAATATATCAATTAATGTGGTGTGTTTTAAGTGGTTTCTCATGTCAATTACTTAAAAAAAAATAAAAATAAAAAGAAAATCGCATAAAATTCATCACATAAATGGGCATTACTCATCTTGTAATGAGTTCCTTTGCAATTGCAGCTTCCTCCTTTTAAGTACTTTTCTGAGTTCCTTTTCATATCTAAACATGTGATATATATATCAGATGTTTAGATATGAAAAGGAACTCAGAAAAGTACTATATATATATATATACATTTTTTTTTTTTTTTGAGTTATTTGAAGGGAATATTTGGCTATTCTATTTGTTATCTAAACTCAAAATGTCAACTTCATTTTTGATTAAAATAATTCGTATTTGGAAGTTAACTATTTTTTTTTTTTTTTTTTTTTTAAAAAAAGTTATTTGGAAGTTGTTTTCTTGGTGATATGAAATATCTTAAGTCCATCTGGGGCCCATTAAAGCGCACTAAGGCCTACAAACCTTCAGCCCATAGAGGTCCATTCCCCCTTAAATGGGACCGAACATCCTATCGAGTATCGACATAGACCCCTTAAGCGTTTCATTGAATGATGAAACTCTAACCAAGGGACAACCTCTCAGGTAGTGACATTGACCAACGGACCCTCAATTTTAAATGAAATTGAGCGGATCCATTTAGTTATTTTTAGGGGGGTAATTTTATCATTTTACATTTTTTTTTTGGACAAAAATGCCCCATAAAAGTAACTAAATGGATCCCCTCCATTTCATTTGAAATGGAAAGCATCCTTCTCCATGACATGAATGGGCAACCCCAGGGACATTGTTTGTTAAACTACAAGGAAATTCCATGACAGTGTTCATAATAAAAAAAATTAAAAAATAAAATTACGTAGTAATTTTTTTTTTGAATAGTAGTAAAAAGTGAATGATGTGATATAAAAAGTGGATGATGTGATATAAAAGTGAGAAATTTTTATGTTAATTTTTTTTAAAAAAAATAAAGTGAATAATGTGTGTTGAAGTGGAGTGTTGTTTAACAAATACTACCCCTAATTGACATGCATGCATATAGTAAGCATGATATATAAGGAAAAGTGCCATCCCCTTAATAGCCTTGCCTAATCCGATCTAGCACTATAGAAGGAAGGACCGACTCTGTAAGGAAGGAGCTCAATAAGACATATCTAAAAAGAAAGACATTTATGAGAAGTGGGATGATAGGTTTACAAACAAGACGAAACTGTTAAAGGTACAACTATTTTGTTCAACTTTGGGCCAACTTTTATCTTATTTTTTTATTTAAAAAATAACGAAATTAGAAATAAAAGAATTTTCTAAAGCAACAATTTTTATTTTGGTTATTCTTTTTTTTTTTTGGTATTTTTTTAAAAATAAAAACTGTATTTTGCTTCAATAACTTTTTCCTTATTTTTTAATTTAAAAAATTAAAAAATTTTCTGAAGAAATAATTTTTATTTTGGCTTTAAAAATAAAAATTGTATTTTTCTTCATAATAATGACCATTTTTTTTTAAAAAAAATTGGTCATTATTATGAATAAAAATACAATTTTTATTTTTTTAAAAAATACCAAATAAAAGAAGGACCAAAATAAAAATTATTGGTTCATAAACTTTTTTAATTTTTAATTTTGTTATTTTTTTAAATTAAAAAATAAGAAAAAAGTTGGCCCCAATTTGGCCCTAAGTTGGAGCTGTATTATTCCTTTTTACAAACAAGCTTTTACAACATGATTGGAAATGAGATAAATTCAATTTCTGAGAAACCCAATCATATTGCACCACATCAAGTTGTAAAATTTATTTGTAAACTTAAGATTTTTCTTATGAGAATTTGCTACCTTCCATACAAAACTCTTGACCTCTGATGTTTTCCATATTAGACCTACTTGCCTTTATAGCGGTCCTATAAAGAATATGACAAACCCACAATATGAGGTATGCACATTACTCCCCTTCACATATTCTTAGATTCCTATCATGTCAAAATTGCTCTATTGGCTTAGTCTTTAAGCATTGGAGTATCCACTCCTGGCGTATTCGGCAAATCACCTATGTTTGTCTTTGTTCTGTAGGTAATCTTAATCGGATTACTAAGAAACAGTCAACCGTATAAACAACTCTAATATCAGTTAGTATGACATTTGTCTTACAAAGATACATGAATTTTCTAAAGCAAGTCTTTAGCAGTATATGTATAGTTTCTCTCCTAATGCCAATGAAGTGCAATTTTGTATTCCCTCTATAGCTATGTGCACCCCAACTTGACATCCTCATATAAATCAAGTGCTCAACTTTGGACCACAAGATAGAAAAAAGTAAAAAGCATTATTACGAGAAGATCTTAAACAATTTGAAGCGACCTTAGCACATGGCTTTGTTCAATAAAGTAGTAACAATAATAATAATAAATCAAAAATAAAAGTAGTAACAATAAAGTAATGATTAGTGGTCAGAAAGAAATAGTGCACATGGACGTTTATAATTCTAAAGCATGGAGTATTGTTGAAAAAAGAAAAGAAAAGAAGTGATATTTAAATAAAAAAATCTCACGGTAATCAACAACTTTAGGAATAGTAAGGAGCATGTGGAAGAGTAGTTAATTGGAAGAAAGAAAGAAATGCATATATTAAAGCAGCAAGTGGAGTTGCATGATCATAATCTAAGCTGAGTAGGCATTAAATTAGCAATTTTTAAGTTTATAGACTTTCTATATTCTTTCAAGCACAAGGGATTTCTTAGCGGTTTGACCAATACACGACTCTCACATATGATTACATTTAAGGCAACGTGTTTGTATTTTATTTGTATTTGTATTTTTTTCTTTATTTGTTTCACTGTAAAATGATTTATGAAAAATATTTTTCATATTTTTGGTGTTTGGTGCGAACGAAAATTTTTTTGTTTGACCAAAAAAAGCTTCTTTAATTTTCGTAAAATAGTTTCTATTTTTGAAAACTGTAAACTATTTTCTTAGTTTGAGCTTTTCATTTTCAAATTGATGGACCCAGCTGGGACGTCGTGGGCCACCGTCGGGACCCGGTCTCCAACATTGTCTGGACCGGGTTGGGACCTCGTCGAGACCCAATCGGGACGCTATCAGGACCCAATCGGGACCTCGGCAAGACTTAGATGGGATCTGTCGGGACCTGAACGAAACCCCACTAGACCCAATTGAGACTCTTCGAGACCTAGCTAGACCATCGTCGCTTCATTAGGACCCCGTCGGGACTCGCTGTGACCCAATTAGGCCACTGCCAAGACCTAGTCCGAATACCGTCAGGACTCGACTGAAACTCGCCAGGACCCAGCTAGGGCACTGCCGAGATCCGATCGAGACATTATCGTAATTTTAAGTCTAATATAATTAAATGAAAAAACATATATATATATATATATACACAAACAATATTTGTGATTTTTCGTACGAGTTAAAGACCGAAAAATATTTTCAAGCAAATTTTTTCCGTTGAAAACATTTTTCACGAAAAACATTTTATGTAAAAAAAAACAAACGGAGCCTTAATTTGTTTTCTAGAAGCATGGAGGTAATATTTTGGTCAACAAACTCTTAAGAGAGTACCCTTTTACTTTTAAATAACATTCTCTTTTATTATTATCCTTTTCTTAAGTTTGATTAATTAGCTTAATCATGGGTTACTATTCCTTGTTATTGCTGCTAATCCTGTCCAATGTGAACTGATACCACAATCTAACTTATATTATATTATTAAATAATGTGGCTGAGGCTGTTAATATTTGTTTTACTCACTAATCATACCTTTTGCAACATCTAAAAGGCAAGTCTGGAAATGAAACCACTTCAAATCCCATTCAAATGGATCTGGCTTTGCAGTACCGCACCATGCAGTAGCCCAAAACAACCCAGTTTGGGTGATAAAAGACTATTTTTTTTTTAAAGAAAAATAAAAATAGTTTAAAAAAAAA